>NW_006763134.1:2176573-2235920 GCF_000264905.1 Stereum hirsutum FP-91666 SS1
GACCTGTCCTAACGGAACAGGAATATACCAGTACACTGACAACTGGAACGAAGATGCCAACCTCTGTGGACCGCCCTGCCCACCCTCCTTGCCGGGGCGATCCACAGATGTTGGCCTCTTTTCCAATCGAGTCATGCAGATGCAGTATTTATTCAAGTAGGGGTGTATTGGGAATGCACGAACATCGGCCTTATTTATGAGCTCGAGACGACGAGAGTGGAGGAGGATGGAAGGCCGGCCGGCCGTGTGGCCAATTGCAACGTGTGGCAAGCACGCGAGTAGTGCGGTCTGGGCGCATGGGAAGTGCCGATCGGAACGAGACTAACTATGTCTGGCTGTTTGACGAAAATTAGCTGCTAACAGACCTTGTCCCCTAAAGGGACCAGGAATCTGATAAGTTTCTGTAGCGATGATCAGAAGGACCAACTCGACTCATACCAGAGCCAAAGACCCCAGCCAAGAACTGCACAAGAACATACTTTGCTAGAGCAGACGAAGAGGTGGTCCGTATCCAGATACGCCACCGAATCTGCCTAGAGTCTGAGAACGAAAAGCCGAGCAAGATATTTCCGATGAATAAGGACCTCTTTGTCACTTTACAAGATATCTTGAGTTATAGCGAGCAGACGCTGGTCGCGAGCAGACGCTGGTCGCGAGCAGACGCTGGTCACGAGCGATATTGGATGCGAAAACCTGCCAGGTGTGTGATGGAGAGGCATGGAATACGACCAAAAACGCATATGCATACACGGACGAGAAAAGGCATGAGCAGCATGTCAAAAATAAGTTCTCCCCCTCTTCCAGCTCACACCCGCACCTGACAGCCCAACGCCAACTATCCTCAGCCCCCAGAATCCTACAAAACCCAAAGCGCAAAAGAAGGAAGGCGTCTATGCGATGAGGGTGGAGGCGGTGGCAGAGTCGTACTTGAACGAAGGAGGGATCTGCTGCTTCGTCTTGTAGTACCGGGCGAGACGGTGGATACGGGACTCGATGAGAATGAGGCGGAACTTCGAGTCCTTGTCCTTGCGGTTGGTCTCAAGGTGCTTGCGGACTGCGACAGCCTTTTTGACGAGGTGCCAAAGGTCCTCGGGGATGGAGGGTGCGAGACCTATAGACGAAAGACAACAGAAACATACCGATGAAGATTACACCAATCGTACCCCAATCCAACCAAATGCATCAGAACCCGAGATGTTGTGAATTGGAGAAGTAGACGCACCGTTTGATTTCAAGATACGGAGGATCTTGTTACCGGTGACGAAGCGCACTTGGGGGATACCGTGCGAATCACGGAGAGTGACACCGATTTGCGAAGGGGTAAGACCCTTGCGGGCGAGCTTGGCGATGTGGTCGACGACATCATCAGGGGTGGTCTTGAGCCAGGAAGGGGGGGTGCGGCGGTAAGGGAGGGCGGAGGACGCTGTAAGATATGTTCGTCAAGGCTTCTAAGTCCAAGTCCAAGTCAAGACAAACGCACAAATGCCCTTTCCGGGAGCGTGCATACGACCCATGGCTCTGTAAATCAACCGTCAGCACCTGGTCACCGTCGCCGACGACGAGCAGCGGTACGCACGATTATTTGGTGGGGAGTCTTGAGGGTGGAGAGTTTTGGTGCCGTTGAGCGCGTCGGTCTGTCGGTCTCTTCTCCTTGGGTGACGCTCTCGCTGCAGGGTGAGTGTCACGCGTGACGAACAGCCTAATCGGGAAGGTGTGGCTGAAAGTGTCTGTACAGTTGGCAAACCTTATTCTGCGCCACCGCGTGCCGCATTGGGACGTCGATTGAGCCAGACTCCGCTGTCCGCCCTCGCACGCGCCTCAAGACATCTCATCGCAAGTACCCTCGACGCCGACGCCGACGACGGTGACTTCGCCTTTCCTTTCGTTCCGCAAGGTGCGTGCTTTATGACAATATCGTTGGTGACGGGGGACTTATACTGTTTTTTCCTGAATTTTGTAGTATGAAGTTGAACATCGCCAGTGCGTACTGACTTAGACGATGGGAATAGACGTAGGACGGCTTGTGCTGACCGGAATCGTGTTGTGCAGACCCCGCGACGGGGCAGCAAAAGACTCTCGAAGTCGACGATGAGAAGAGATAGTGCGTGCTTCTCTTTGACTTAGGAGGGTCTGGCAAGGGTGTGTTTGGGGTTATGAAGGAAGGGTCAGGTGGATACAGAGAAGGATTGAGTTCGTCATTGCTGGATAGGATGGGTGATGCGCCGGATGCCAATGCCAGACCCTACTCGCCCGTGGCTTTAGTTTTGTCGTACTAACCATCTGCCACAGTCGTATCTTCTTTGATCATAAAATCTCTCAAGAAGTTCCCGCCGACTCGATAGGCGACGAATGGGCCGGCTACATCCTCCGCATCACCGGTGGTAACGACAAGCAGGGTTTCCCCATGAAGCAGGGTGTCCTCGTCCCTTATCGTGTCCGTCTCCTCCTTTCCGACGGTCACTCTTGCTACCGCGCACGCAAGGACGGTGAGCGCCGCCGCAAGTCAGTCCGTGGATGTATCGTGGCTTCCGACATCGCCGTTCTCTCCCTCGTTCTCGTCAAGCAGGGTGAGCAGGAGATCCCTGGTCTTACCGACAACGTCCTCCCCAAGAGGTTGGGTCCCAAGAGGGCGACGAAGATCAGGAAGTTCTTCAACTTGAGCAAGGAGGACGATGTCAGGAAGTACGTCGTCAGGAGGGAGGTCAAGAGCTCAAAGAAGGAGGACGCGAAGCCCTACATGAAGGCGTGAGTATCTCTTTCTCATCTGTTACGTGCACGTCTGAGAATTCTATGCACTTCAGTCCCAAAATCCAGCGACTCGTCACCCCCGTCCGTCTCCAGCGCCGCCGTCACCTCCGTGCCCTCAAGGTTCGCCGGATCGAACACCAGCGGGACCAGAAGACCGAATACGAGTACGTCCGATTCATTCACAACCTTCTTCTCCAGCTAACAGGCTTGCAGTGCGCTCCTCGCCAAGCGCATCGCCGAGAAAAAGGAGAAGGTCGCTGCCATCAAGGCGTCCCACAAGAAGTACGTCTTTCTCCATCTCTTCACGCTACCTCTGGTCTTAACATATGTTTCCCGATTCACAGGACCGCTTAAATGAATCTTTTTGGATCTTCTGGTTTTCTTACTTCGCGGGTCTCACATACGTACGGTCGATGCTCATCTACCCTCATGCCTCCGCCTACCCCTCCCCTTGCCGCTGCCTCCCTATGACTTTCCTACAATCTGCTGCATGTCCTCCGTTTTCTTTACCTGTCTCCTTTTTCTATGCATGATGTATGGCAAGCATATCGAACTGGCGTTGAGGGGCCTTGTATGTGTAAAGGACTGGTCTGCGTGCCTCGAGGTTCAGCACATCGCGCTACCTAAGTCTTCGATCTCGGCGTATACGGAGGAAAGCTATCGCCGGTAATGGCGCTGCTTTGTGGCACTGTGATGTGGCGTAAGTCGGAGTTCGTCGGAGTTCCTTTGACTCTGAGTCTCTCGTGGTGGCACCGTTTGCGGTCTTCTCCTTTGTCTGCAACGCCGATGAAGCACTCCTGTGTCTTTGCTTTCTTCACGATATTCTCTTTGGAAAGTTTCTTGGCAATTTTGTATTTGTTACAGTTGCCAACATGCTATCTCTGACGACGCATGCATACGATTCGCTTTCAGGGGGTTCCTTGGCCGGCGGGCACCGATCATTGGTCGGTATCGTAGTTGTTGAAACAGACGTTGGTCTAATATCGTATTTTCATCACTCGAGAACGAGTGTTTCGCTATGTTGATCGGTGATATTCGATTGATCTCCAGCCGGCAAGCGGCGGTCACTCGCGACTCAGAGACCTCTACATCATCACTTGACACTGCTGTTTCAACAATATCTTCACCTTGGACTCTATGCTCGACTACGTATAATCAATCTTCGGGGACAGTGATTATGCTGTGTTCGCCTTGCTCTCCAGGGTCTTCAGGGGATTTTCATAGTTGAGAAGCCCGCGGAATAACAGCGGAAGGCGCTCTCCGTCATTATTTCTACACTTATCTCGACGGGCCGCGAACTCGTGCTCAGGACTTCTTCCTATCATTTGGTCTTCCTGCGCCGTCACGCGTCATACATATAAAGCCCGCTTTCTTCACAGATATAAATGCCATGGTTGAGATGGGCTGGAATCTTGCTGAGTGCTTCTTCGAATCATCTGCTCGACGTTCGCGATGCGGCCTTCTCTTGCTCCGTACGCGTCTGCGCTCGCTGTCTTGAATGTGCTCCTTTCGTTCGAGGACGCCTCCGCTAGTCAGGTTCAGGTTGATCTTTCCTCGTATTTGAATAACAAGGCTGCTGCACTCGATGGTTATATGGCTAGTTTCGATGGTCATAATGATTCTTATCCCGCTGAGTATCTCCCAACTGGTTTCATCGTCGACGCGTCCATAAACGTATGGCCTTTTCCTCCTCTCTTCTCGCAGAAATCAAAACTTCGTTCCTCGAACTGACTCCTACTCTCGGAATAGTATACCCTCCCGGACTTCACCGCTCCGAACCTAACGACCTTCGACAACGTGAACTGCTCAGCACAGACCATTCCCGTCCCGCCAGGAAAATATCACTCCTTCAACTGGCTCGGCGCGACGGACGGGGGTGCAACCATCAATGGGCAGTTCTATGCGATTTATGAGGACGGGACGAATGAAACGTTAGGGTTCGTGGTGGCGCCGTGGTGGCTTGCGAACCCGTCAGATGGGCCCGTTAGTGCGCCGTATTTGAATGAGGGATTGAGTAACGGGACGACTTACAAGAATTGTGAGTTTGGGTTTTCGGCTATCTGACTGATTACGTTGAGGGGGTGAGTGAGGACGTTGTTGACGGGTATTGGGATTCGGTGTAGATAATGCTACGAGGATGTTCAGCTTTCAACATCATTTGGACAATGCGAAGACGCTTACAAGCATTATACTCGCGAAGTAAGTCTCGACGTGACTTGGTTCCGCTTTCTTGGCTCTTTCTGATGTTGATACTTTTGGTTTTCTGCCTCCAGCGAGACTGGTTCGTCCGAGACAACGGGGGTCATCAGCATCCATATGTTCTCCATGACGCTCGTCGCAGTGGATACAGATGCGACCACAGAATGTGGACCGGTGTTGAACGTCCAGAACGTCCGGAGTACTACAAAGTGAGATTTCTCATTGTCCGTCCATCCCTTTTACTATGAACTAACAACGAGTGCCAGGTTTCGCACCCTCAACGAGACACAGGTCCAGCTCATGGAGATCACCCTGAACAACTTCGCTCCATCCACAGCCGACCCATCTTCCTGGATCACCAAACCCACAACCTTCACACTCTCCTCGTCCTCCATTCGGACTGTCCTACCGGGAACAGTGCAGCGTCTCCGTGGTGGCGACCAAGTCCGCGTCATTGTTGGGGTGTTGAACACAAATAATGTCACGGCCGGGACTCTGGTCGATGATGTCGTGGTTCTTGTGGATGGAAAGCAGGTCGGTGGAAAGTGGAGCGTTACTGCAGGAATTCCGGATTATGTGGAGGGTGACGAGAGTTTGATGACGCATGAGAGCCCGGAATGGTTTGATGGAGCGAAGGTCAGTTCCTGCTACATCCCACATGAGCGGCTCCGTCTGACTGCCTTGCTTTCCAGTTCGGCCTCTTCGTCCACTGGGGTAAAATTTCCTGCTTTTTCTGTCCATTCCTTTTCCTCTTCGTTGCTCACGACTTCTTGTGGCGACGTGATTAGGTATATACTCGGTCCCATCGTGGACCGTCTCCGGCACGCAATACGCCGAGTGGTACTGGTACTGGCAACACAACCCGGCTAACTCATCCTCCGCGGTGTGGACGCACCATAAGGAAGTCTATGGCGAGGACTTCTTATACGATGATTTCTTCCCGAATTTTACGGCGAGCGCGTTTGATGCGAAGGAGTTTGTGAAGTTTGTGGCGGATATCGGGGCGAAATATTATGTGAGTCGGGTTTTGGACTTTCAGATGTGGGACAAGAACGAAGATGGGTCAATTTCCTGATGCATGTGCTGACGTTGGTGATGATGCTCTAGGTTTTGACTACGAAGCATCACGATGGGTTCGCGCTGTTCGATACCGGGAATTCGTCAAATCGCAATTCACTCAACTACGGCCCCCAGTCAGTATCTATTTTACCTTCCATGACATCAGTAACGCTGACATACGGTATATCGCAGACGTGATCTCGTGGCCGAGATCGTCGCTGCAGCCAAAGAAACCCAACCTCAACTACACAATGGGGTCAGTTTTCCTGCCACCAGTCACAAGCCCACCATCAGCCTCTGCTCTCCTCTCTATTCGTCCGGTCTAAATCTGGTTTTCAAACATTTCCCAGCTTTACTTCTCCCTACCAGAATGGTTTAATCCGTCGTTCGCGAAGTATGGACACGCGGATGCGGGAGATGACTTGTATCATCGACGGTCGACTGTTCCTGGGACAGTGAGTGCTAATGCGTCCTGCTGCGACCTTCATGTCTGAGGATAGACGGTGACTTTTTGGTGTATAGCCTGGATACGACATCCTTCAGCGCACAGGATGGGCCGGTGGACTCGCTCAGTACGCTTCTTCACCCCCTTTTCCTTCCCCACCGGCGCCTAAAGTTTTTGTTCCTTCTTGGCTGTGTCCGCCCCTACAGCAACGCATACAACTGGTCCGCTCCACTAGAACTATACACTGGCTACGTCGAAGTCGACGACTTCCTCGTCGATATCATGAAGCCGCAAATGGAGGCGTTGTTCTATAATTATGATGCGGATATCCTATGGTGCGATGTTGGTGGCCCGACGATATTCCAGGAAATTGGTGCGTCCTCTGCGTTATTCCATTCAGGAGCAGTAACTCTGACGTTGTTACCGGTTCTGTTTGTGACAACGACGTCGTTGTAGCTCCTGCGTGGTTCAACACTGCGAAGGAGGCAGGAAGGCAGGTGACTTATAATGCGCGGTGCGGGGCAAATTATTCGGACTTCGATGTACGTGCCATTTCTATGTTGTGATTAGACCGGGTTCTTACTGTATTGACGCCGACAGAACCCTGAATACTCGTCCACGAACTCGCTCAGTACGTTCATCCATCACCTATCCTTTTCTGCCGTCTACTGCTCATCGTTGATCCTGATCCTCACGCAACAGAGCTGCGCAAGTGGGAATCCGTGAGTCCTCACTATATCCGATGACTCCTTTGAAAGAGTATTCAAACTGATGACCTTAATCGGACCAAATAGAGCGAAGGTTCTGACCCGTACTCTTATGGCTTCAACCAAGATACTCCATGGTCAAATTACCAGAACTCTAGCTACATCCTTCACTCGCTCATCGACATTGTCTCGAAAAATGGGAATTACTTGATCGATATCGGTCCGATGGCGAACGGTACGTTCTATCCTTATTTTTTTACTACGAGTTTTAGTACCTGATCGATCAATGAACCTGTGGACGAGTAGGGACGATCGTAGAGCCTTCGGTGACTTCCTTACTTGAAGTTGGCCAGTGGTTGCAGATTGCGTGAGTTACACCAGAAACATAGCTTTTGTACATCATTCGTGCTGATGAAAGGGGGTCGACATGTTCAGAGGCGACGCGATCTACGATACGCAATATTGGTTTGTTGCTGCGGAAGATGATGCGTCTGACCTGCGTTTCGTACGTTTATCTTTCCTTCATATTATCTTTTCGCTCACTTCCTTGCATTTGCATTTACCGATTCGCAGACTACCAAATCTGATGCCTTTTACATCATCTCTCTCGAATACCCTACCAACGGGACAATTCGAACTTCCCTCCCACTTCCCGTCAAGAACGGCGACATCGTCACTTTCCTCGGAAATACGACCACGACCACGACTTCCTCCAACTCGACTACCATCACTGGGCGTGGAGAGGAAAAGGCAGGAGTGGAATGGCACTGGACAGACGAGGGCGTGTTTGAGCTGTTCGTGGATGAGGAGGCGTTGAAGAAGGTTGCGAATGCGTGGGCTTTCAAGATTGAGTATAAATGGTGATGCTGATCGCAGTGCTGGCGTGGTTTCATTTGGTGTTCCGGTCTTGAAGGTCTCATTGGAAAAAATACAGCGCATCTGTGGATGTTATTGAGGTGTGCTCCGCGTTTGCCGAGTGGCATACGACACGATATGCAGGCGCTGTCTGCCGTACATTTTTTCCCGAGAGACGCATTCCCTTGTTCGTAAGTAAGCGAGGTGTACTCCAGACGTGGGTGTACTATCTACGTGCCATGAATTCATCAAGCCGGCTGTGGCACAATGACAAAAAATACCTTCTAATACTTAAGTTACTTACACATGGCTTGTGGATCGCTCTACTCGAGCCTCTAGATTCATCTTGAGTACCATGTCTTACGAAATAAAATCGCCTTAGCTATGCGCGTCTCTCAACTACCCCTACTGTAACGACATACTGACTTGGACTTGACATTGGACAAGGCCCTTCAAGCGGTCGCCATATTCCGGGGCCGAGGATCCTTATGAACCGCGCTGTTTGCGCGTCCTCCTGACAGTGTGATGACCGTGACCTCTCACGACCTCTCGCTTACCACCCTGCGAAACAACTTGGACCCAAGCCAACATATTTTCTCGTATGCCCCCTCATAATTGACGATCGAGCATCGAACAACGTTCTTTTCGCTGTCGGAAAACTTTTTAGCCCTTCTTGGTACTAGGTAACTTCACAATGCTCGATCAACAATGCATACCAGTTTCTGAGTCATCGGTCAATTTCGTAGGCTACGGCATTGCCTGATTTCACTACTGGTATCATTTACTCAAGGCAGCCACGGTACAAACTACCTGACAGTACGTCCTAACGTTTTTGTACCATACATATGAGTACAGTCAGAGTCATCTCACTCACTGTTACCGCTGTCACCTCTCATACCTCAGTTCTCCCCAGCAGTCTTTGCTGCCACGCAAGTTGCGCACGATGGACCTCCAATTTTACCACCATGAGACTCTATGCGATGACGAGCCACAAGATTTTTTATTTGATTCTGACCTATCCGACGAAGAGACACAGGGAGTTTCTTATTTTGCCACCCATTCGTCATCGCTAGGCTCGTCCACCGTATTGCGCCACCAAGTACCACCCATCCTGCTGCATCCCCCAGTATCTGTCACGTCTCAAAGCTTTCGCTCACGATATCATGCACCCGGATCTTCCGACCATATCTCGTCGCGCATCAACATACTCTACCCAGCAGCATCGTTTCCTTCGTATACTCCCGCCACACTTCAGCCCCTACTTTCAGATCCCAACACGTTGATTCTTGACCTCCGGCCACCCGAAGCACACTTCAAGTCTCGTTTACCGGATGCGCTATCTCTCTCCGTTCCCTCTTCGGCTCTCATGCGCCTCCACTTCTCCACTGCCCAACTTGCAGCGAGGACTCTTACAACAAAAGCCCGCGACAAGTTCTCACAATGGCGCTCTGCCCACCGCATCCTCGTATACGATATTGACTCCTCTAACTTACAAGAGGATAGCAACATCCTCAGCCTTCTTCGCACGTTTCGTGCTGAAAACGCACTGTCTTTGACCCACCGTTCTCGATCACCACATCCGCACGCCAGGATCGCAGAACGCGAGCTCGCTTGGCTCAAGGGTGGTTTCGAGGCGGTTTGGCGGGAATGCCGCGACATTGTCGATATAGAGCCTTTACCGCCTTTACCAATGACGGATCGTCGAGCGGTCGATTATTACGAGATGCCTGACCCGGTAAGCTCTGCCATCGAGTCGTGAGTCCTCTGTGGATACCTCAATCAAGACTGCCACTGATGGTAATGCTTACCAAGTTGGCATAAGCTTACGAGCCATAGCCGTGGCGACCTTCAAGGCGCCGTCAACCTTCTCAGAGATGTCTTGCCTCCTTCAGAGGATCGGGATATGAGCTTGACACATCATGCGACGTCCCATATCAAGTATTTGGAGACGACAATGAAGTCGTTGGAAATGAAACTTCAGCGGGTTGAGAGTGAGATGGAACAGTTGCAAGCGTTAGTGCTTTTCATTTGTTAGGGCGCACGATGATGTTAATCACCCCCATTAGTGAGCACGACATTCCCGAGCCTCACAGAACGACTGTTCCTCTCCGTCAGGCCGCATCCGCTGCCGGTGAGATGCAGAAGGCTAAGCGGCCGTCCATGTCAGCCTTCCGCATTGATTTTGGGTTTCATTTCGTCTAATTCCACATCATGCGTACTTCAGGTCTATGGAGACTTCTGGCTTATTAGTAGCTGGCGCTGAGTTACTATACGAAGTTCTGCCTGGAGCCCCCCAAGGACGGTGAGCTTCCCAGCATCTCGATCTCACTGACGACCGAAGTCACTGAGAGACCCAAGTACCCTTTATGTGAGCTATGGCGAAGTTGCAGAACAATACAGGCGTCTGCAGGCGGCGCTGCCTTATTCCGACCAGAGAGAGGATCCGGTCTCCGTGCTAATACGTGCGATGGACTATGTGAAGGACCTCAAGATGGCAAGCCCTCATTTACAGGCCAAGATTGAGAAAGTTGAGTGAAATAGATCAATGGAAATCGTCCGTTCAATAATTTTCTTTTTATTAAACGTATCGTTTACGCAAAGTTGCTATAGATTCAACCAGATGCTCAATCTTGTCGCCACAAATGAAGACGAAGTTCGAGACATGTGTTCATTTGTGTTATATTGGCCACAAATCGAAAAGAAATCATCCAATGGGTTTGTTTCTGCATTCACTCCTTTCTTGTTAACGCGTTGAATTCTTACCACCTCATATTCGATTATAGGACCGTGGATTGGCCTTCCTCCGAATCCGCTTTCCTGCAGGGCCACGATGCGGACGTACTGAGGAGCTCACTCTCAGATGGAGGTGTCGTCGTTTCTGTCTTTCATCCCACCCGCGCCGCCCAGTGGATCGCCTCCAATTACGACCACTTTCTTGTCGCATGCGGTCGGAGCAAAGGCCTTGTTCCCATGCCCTTCATGCTTTCTCCCTATACGGAGGGCTTTGCAGTATTCGCATCGTCTACGAATCGTTTGGCCGCGAAAGTGGCGCAATGTTTAGCTAACGAGTCGGGACTCCCTGTGATGGTCAGGTCGGACATTAGCATCGATATCTTAACCTCAAACCTCTTGTAAGTCCGATCTCATTCTATCTCATTCGCAACGCTCGCCACAATTGTCCGATTTCTATGTCAGCTCCACAAGTCCAAGCTCCGGCCATAACAGTAATGATATTGGATGTGATGCTGGTCATGATGGGAAGGGTCAGCCAGATGGTAGTGAAGGGCAAGGGAAGGCGAAAGAGAAGGTGAGAGGGAGAGCGAAGGGAAGAGGGAAGGGGGCAAGGAAGGGGGGAGGAAACGGGAACGCGAATGGGAACGGGAATGGAAAAGGGAAAGGGAACGGGAAAAACGCAGATGATCGGCTCGGAGGAGACGAGAGCCATGGAGGCGGCGGTGATGGCCCAGGCCGTCGTGGTGGTGGTGGTGGTGGTGGTGGTGGTGGTGGTGGTGGTCCAGGAGGTAGTGGTCCGGGAGGCGGTGGTGATCCGGGAGGTGGTGGTAATGGAGCTGGCTTCCCCACGAACAATGGATTGCGTTGGCCCGCGGACTCAGACACACATCAAGTGGCCATCACACTTCCGTTCGACGCAGAGGATCGTAGGGAATCGATAAAAGTCTACTACTCCTTCTATGTGTGTTCTATGCCTCCAGGACTGTTGTTCCCCTACATCATTGATCACTGATGAAATCCTTGTAGTTCTCTAGCCCTGATGGGCGTACCTTTAATGCGCATATCGAAAACTTCAATATACGGACTAGGGAGAGTGACGCACAACTAGATCGATCATACGGGGAGCTTGGGATTGTGGGCCCAAAGAACGCCTTTTATACGGCGTGGTTGTGAGTACATTTCGGCCCTGCTCTTTGATGTGTCCTGACAGGTTACAAAGTCATGAGAATGATCACGGCCCGCCACCTGTTCAAATCAAGAAGACAGAAGGACACGGACGGTCAAAAACAGGTTCGCTCTCTGCAGGTGTATCAAGCGGTAATGCGGCTGTTACCGGGACACTTTCCGTCACGTCTACGGGTCAGAACACCACCGAGCAACAAGAGATGCAGGTTAGTAATATTTCTCTCGCTCAGTGACACACGTGGACTCAACCAGCGACAGAAGGGTTGCGACGTAATTATGAATGATTTCGATGTCGAATCTTTTGCGGTCACGTACTCCCGGAGGCCTGATTACATGACAAAAGCTGGACTGGATGTCTCGTTCGGTATGGAGGTCAGGACAAGTTCATCGAAAACTCGAGTGAGTACTCCAGATGCGACCATAAAACTTCTGCTCACGCACTGTCTCGTTGCTCCCGTCCGCGACAGCCTCTTCCACTGTCGTTTGTCTTCAGAAATCAGTTGAACTTCATCATGGCCACCGGTGATGCGCGTGTTCCTAAATGCGGAGTCGTGGTTCTTCTCTCTGTGAGACTTTGAATTCGTATCTGAGGTGCATTTACTCATCCAGGCCGTCGTGACAGCATTATTTTGCGGATATCCGAGAGCCCGAACCCATAATCATACAAGAGACGTCTGAGCTTGACCCAAGTCGAGAGTCTTCAACGCCAATCAGCTCGCGCTCTTCGGACGGTGAGTCCTCACTATATTTTGTCCCGTACCTACTCACCATTGCTAAACTGCTGCTCAGGGGCTCGTCAGGATGCCGCAGCATTTGCATTATTCGCCGGCAGGAAGGAACATAATAAGTCAACTTCGATCTTTGACTCTGTTTTCAAGAAGGCCACAAATACTACACAACCGATTCAGCCTCACCCTATGGACCTAAATAGTGGTAAGTCGTTCACTATTTGCAGAGAACATTTCGGCACTCAGGCTCCTGAACGTTGCTGCCCTCTATCCAGCGCAACCAGTATCTTCCAACTCTTCTGCCATCTCGTCTAGGTACGGAAAACATTGGGAGCGTAAAAAGGTACCGATTGACTTTCATCTTCACGAGCTGCTCGCTCGTGGATGGGATCACGTGAACAAACGGTGGATCAATCCTCTGTGGCCCAAACTCTGCGAGCATCTCCATGCGTTTGACAGCAGTACTCCCCCCTGCCATTCCAAGGGGAATAATCGTGGAAAGGAGCCTGCCTATACTCTCGTCCTGAAACACAAGTTGGGTCACCTCGAGCCTTTGAGCTCTGAGGGCCCGACTCGGACCACTGGCAGTGACAAGTCCCCTGAAACTCTATCTAACGTCGTTACTGCTAGTTCATCTGACTTAGACTCTGATCGTGAAAACGTACTGGTGCCTCATTTTATGGAGCAGTAGTTTCTTTCCAGTGCGTTATCGCTGTCGTACTGTTTCATGTTTTCGAGCTGTCAGTGTTTTCTTGTTGCGTCTTACATGCTTTGATTCCTACCTGCTCTTCTTTCCCAACGTGGATGCTCCCTTTATGATGTATATTTTACATGGCCAACACTACATTTTGTATCTTTGTACAATAAGTTACGACTCTAACGAATGGAATTGAGGAATGATGTGGACTGAGTTTCGATTTAGGTACTTACTGGCTCACTTTCAGACTGGTCATGTCGATAGCGTGGATCCGCGATGGCGATGGTGGTCTTGTGTAACTTTGAATCATTGACGTTGTCCATGCGTAGGTTGAAGTCGACGAATAAAAGCTCCAGTTAGATACTGAATTTGAAGATTCTGAATTGACCCATGTTCTGGTGAGACATTGGGTGGCGTGCAGACACACAATTCCCACGCACCGATCGTGGCCCTTCACCACTTCTTCCGAATCACCAGAGCCGTCAACTCTTCGCCAATCTTGACAGTCACACCAAATCCAAACCACTCGAAAAACGATGATTGATCAAAGGCTCATCTCATTACACTACACAGACAGAGACGACGCAGACAAGACGCAGACAAGTCAAAAACTATATACAGCAATAAAAAGCAAGGCCCCAAGCAAGCAACCAGAAAGCAGGTTGAACCAGAAAAAAGACAGTCGCAGACCGACATTGTTCCGAGAAGAAAAAAAAGCTATGGTACGATTGAACGTGAATACCGAGAATCGACAACACTACTGGCACAAGAGTCACACAAGGAGAAAGAAGAAAGGGAAAGGGGTTGGGTATTACTAAGAGCGTCATAAACAATCCGAGCCGTAGTAAAAGTTGTGGGGGTAGTAGGCTACAGGAGGACCGAAGGCGAGACACGGACAGGTCGATGCCAAGAGGCACGACACGATAAATATTGCTACATTGTGGTGGGAGACCGAAACGAAGCCCGAGACCAGAGGAGGCACGACGAACAACGGTAGGGTAAAGAAGTGGAAGGTGGCACAACAATAGAGAGAAGCAGTGGAGTTAGGGGAGTGAGACGAGCGATTAAAAAAACGACTCGGAAAACAGAGCAGAGCAGAGCAAGATAAGTATATAGGCTACAGTTGATCCCATACCGGAATAGGATTGAATACGATGGCTTGTGCGGTGTGCAGTCGTTGTGTTATTGTCATAGTGTTCAAAGCGCCCGACCCGGCATGAATGAATAGATGAGTGAGGTAGGGTATAGCGGAACCAATCCGAACCGATCCACGAGCAAGCAAACGCTGAAAGAAACCAAGAGACAGAGAAAGTTCAACCAGCCAACCTACCACGCCACCAGCCTCAAACGCCGCCCACCCATCCCTCTCATCAATACTCATGCCCATACTCGAACCCGCTCCCGTCAGCATGAACGTAAGCAGAGGACATATCGAGCGAGACCGTCGTGTCGTAGCCCACCATGCTCTGGCCCTGGCCCTGACTCTGCTCGTACGCCGGATCGTATCCTGATTGCGTTTGTGACCCGTCGTACCCAGTCTGCTCGTACCCAGACTGTGCCCCCGAAGCATCATACGCGCCAGGCTGCGATACCGCCCCAAGCCCGACCACGCCTTCAGGCCCGGCACCGCTCTGAACAGCGTACTCGTAAGCCTGCTGATGCTCCTGAACCTGGGACTGAGTATGAACCTGGATTTGTTGATCATAGCTCAGGCTGGAGGGCGCCTGTTGCTGATACCCAAACGACGCAGCCTCATGATTGACAGGCGAGATCGAGACGCCTCCCGTCCCGTCTGGCGCGTTGATGGCACCGGTCTCGTTCGAGCTTCCTGTCATCGTCATGACCGAGGTCCCCGCTGAAGTAGTGTTATCGGCGGAGACGGGTACGGTTTGAGAGGGAGAAGCCTGGGTGGCGTTGGACATCCCATAATCAGAATAACTCCGCAATGCATGCGAATACGCGTTCATCGCGTCTTCACCTCCACCCATCCCGCCACCGCCACCGACACTAACGCCATCCATACCGCCACCCATCCCACCGGCGAACTGCTGCGCTATCGCATGCATGGGCGAGAATCCCTGGCCATCAGCAAAATACGTGTCCTGACCCATCGGCGAACCAGCATAGCCGTACATCTCCTCTGTGAGCGTCAGGGACTCGTCGAACGTGGCCGAAGGGTCGTGGTCCCCGGCTTGTCCATGCGCTTTCACGCTCGGGTCGACGAGCCTCTGAGGTTGTGGTGCGAATAACGGTACACCGTTCGCGGCCAGCGGTCCGTTGGTGGGTGCGACGGGTAGTGAAACTGTGGACGAATCGGGAGAGCCAGAGTAGGTCGAGGGTGGAACAGATTGAGAGGCGACGCTTTCGGGGTATGCGAGTCCGTTGTCGTTCTCGTTGTAACCGATCTGACCGGCGAAACCGGATTGGTCGGGGTTCCAGCCGTTATAGGGATCTTCGGAGACGGCGGAGGTGGGGTAGTTGGTGAGGCCTTGCGAGAGGTTCAGTGGATCTTGAGTGTGAGTGTCGAATGTGTCGAGTGGGGAGATGGCGATGTCGTGAGGCGATTGGTGTGCTGGTGCATTATGCGCGAAGGGGTTGTACTGTCACAAGAAGAGAAAGATTTAGCGGGCGATTTTCGACAGAATAATGATGGAGGGCGAAAACGGAAAAAGAACGTACAAATCCTTCTGAATCCTGCGCCTGCCCCTGTGACTGTTGGCCGCCACCGAACGCATTGCCCTCCAAGAAGTCTTGATTAAATAACGACGTATTCGTCTCCTCCGGCGCCCACTGGTTCTGCATTTGGTACTGACTCGGGCCATACTGGTTCATCGCAACCATACCCATACCCACTCCGGTACGGAAGCCATTGTTAAAGCCCGGAGAACCGAACCCAGAAGGAGAACCATAGCCCTGTCCAAAGCCCTGCCCGAATCCGAACCCTTGGCTGAAGCCAAATCCGCCAGAGGACGAAGAATATCCAGGTCCGGACCCTGGTCCAGCAGTGGACGGACGACGGGGCAGGTTCACCCAGGGATCGTGCTGAATGCTCATGCGATGGTAGTTGAAGGAGTAGTCAGAGTTGTTGAGAGTGAAGTTCGGACCCGGGAGCGCGATGTTCGCAGTAGATGGGCGACGCATGTACACATCGGGAATGCCCAAGTGGGCGTTGCCGTTCGTTTGTGACTGTGACTGTGAAGGTGCGAAGGACATGGCATAATCGGAAACGGGAGCAAACGACGCGGAAGCAGAATTCGAGTTCGAGGAAGTGGCGGCAGGCATGGGGTGGTGCAAGTGGACGGCCGGAAGATCGATGCCTCCGCCGACGTGATTCGGCGGAAGCGGAAGAGGAACGGACGAAGACCGACGCGGCGGCGCCCTCTCCCTGTCGCCCTCTCTCGTCCTCCCCCGACTCTCAGCATCCCTCGCCCTCCCACGCTCCCTGCCCCTTCTACTCGAAGGCGTAGTCGACCTCGCGGCCTGTCTCAGACCCGCCTCCGCCGCGACAGCAGCCAGAGCCTCGCCCTTGATGCCTTGAATGAGCAAACTCGTGATCTGATCCGCACGTTCGCGTTCTTCCTCTTGGACAGAAGAGCGCGGACGGGGTGGTTTCTCCTTTTCGGCCGGCGATGATTTGCCTCCGTTGCCGGAGCCGGTGCCGTGGTTGTTGTTGTTGGCGGTCGAGGAAGAACTGTCGGCGTTAGCGTTAGCGTTGGCATTGGCGTTGGCGTTGTTTGTTTTCGAGTGGTTAGGGCGGTAGACGTAGCCTGGGTATTTCTTCGCGTGTTCGGCCTTTTCGTGTTCCGCTTTGACCTTCCACGGCGCTTTTTGGTCTTCGGGGAGCGCGTGCCAGCATTGCGCTGTAAATCCAGCATGACCCAGTCGATCGAAGAGATCAGGACCAATCGGACTAGACTAAACGAAAGTAAACAACTCACAAACGATCCTGGAAAGCGTATCTTGGCTTGTCTGTATCCCATCAGGCACATGCTTCCTCCGGATGAAATCCGACCTGAAGAGCATAAACGCATTCGCCGGCCTCGGAATATAATCCGGATCGTTCTTGTTCTTCCCTCGTCGCTTCTTCGCCGCGGGAGGAGGGTCATCAGCTACGACAGGGAATAGATGGCCTGGTGTGGGCTCTGTGGGAAGGGGAGGGAGCTCGGGAGGGCTGGGGTCTGTGTATGTAGAGGGCGTGACGTTCTCTGCGAAGGTGAATGTTGTGGCCGCCGGTGCCGAAGAGAAGACGTTGATGGTTCGTGACTTGGTGGTATCTTTGGCATTCTTCTTGACTGGTGCTGTGGTGAATGTTAGTTGGACTAGTGTGCAAGAGGGGAGGTTGGAGAGACGAGCGCTTACGATTAGCGATAGACGATCTTCTACGACGATTCGAGCGTGCGACGGGCATGATGCCACTCTGTACAAGCATGTCAGTTGTGATCGTGCTTTGACATCTAGATCTGAGCCACCGACGAACCTAAATGTGAAGGGAGAGACAAAGGAAACAATAAAGCAAGGCGGGGACGTGCGAGGCTCGAGGTCAGACGGTGTGAGGAAAGGAAGGAAGCCGGACGGGCGAAGGCGATATCTAATTGTTCTGGGACGTCTTATAGATCACACCAGCGAATCGCAGGCGCGGGCCCGGCCCTCACCGCGCGGAGGACCCTGGCAATATCCCCACGTTGCGTCCATCAATTGCAAATTGACAAAGGCATTGTCCGTCAATTATCGCGTCTCACCTCTTCCGCGACCGCTCTCTTCCTTCCGCCCACCACCATCTGTACTCGCGCGCCTCCCTCTTCAACGACTATAGACATGCCCGATGCGTATTTTGCATATCCTCGACGACCGTCGAGAGAGCTCGTCGGGACTTCCGTGACAAAGCGCCGACGGTGTTCGAGGGCCTATCTTCCCGCCTCGTGCTGCCCCTTTCTGGACGCCCTTTTCTGCATTGACCATATTGGGATGAAACGACCTTGTACTCTTTCCGTCACACGTCCCTGGCTTTCCAAGCTTCTCGCCGGAGAACACGACAGGGACGGACTAGACGAACCCACGCGAGATTCAATCGTGCTTGCGCTCCGATACTTGGCTCAGGCGTCGCTACATACATGTAATTTGCTTAGACGGCCCGCAGTCAAAGGCAAAGTCGAGGTCGAACATGAGGCATGGCAACGTGGTCGAGCAAAGGTGAACTGCTAAATTCGTGGTAAGTATGTGCGTCTGTTCGATACCTCAATTGTCGAGGACTTGAACAGCCGTAGGTGAGTGATGGTGGTGTTTCTCTGACGAGCAACAACATGAGAGCAGCCAAGGGGCCGGAATTGTTATCTCGGTCGGAACGTTCATCCGGGGCAGACTGCCCTAGACTTTGCGTCACGCGAATTCTTGGATATGGAAGCTTTTCTCTCATGGGTTCTTCGGTGTGTTTTCTCATGTCTTTTCCGGTGAGTGTATACCCCCAAATGTAATGCATCTCCGGCTGACCATGGGCGGGACATTGGCTTTCTGAGCTAGGATAGCACGCCTTTCATCTCTGTTTATCGAGGTCTGACATCGGTACATAATACCTCGACGGTAACCCCGTTCATAACATCTCCGCTGTTTCGAAAGACACCCAGGACATTCAAAGACCATGGATGCCTAAATTTTCCAACCATGTAATGTATCTCGACCTCCCTGCCCCGATTTACATTGCTTCCTCCGCCGAGCCTTCCTAATTCCTCCCACGTGCGCTTGATCCCGACGCACTCAAACTCTAACTCACAAGTCACTCAACTCCGCTCGTCACTCGGCGCACCGCTCTTGTCTCCCAATCCGGTATCTTCTCATTCCGGGCGACCTTCCTCGAGCTCTAATGATGGCATACGAGCTTCTCCTTCCTTCGAATGTCCACGTTCCCGCCCTATTTCGTCTCCTGAAACATAACGACCCCTTCAAAGTTCGCCCGTCGCCTGTAACTTATGTATCTGTCGTCTTCGCGCTATTCACATCTCACATCTCGCAAGGACCCCGGGCCCCATTGCCTTCGCGTCGTTCACACTTAGACTCCAGTGGCTCCGACTCAGACGATGTTCAAACTTCACGTCGGGATGTACGCCGTGTACACTTCTGAGCCCCTGGACTCGAGCTTCGACTTCGCCTTCTGACCGTTTCATACTTCAAATGAAAGTGGATCGTGGATCGGGGAGGGACTCGGACTCTCCGCTCACACCAGTCTGAACTTCTGAAGCGCTGCGTCTCTAGTTAATGAATCGCTATGACCCCCCTTCCGATGTCATGTCGACGATACTACTATTACTATCAAACCTCGTTACAAGCTGGAATCGCGGTTGGTTTTGCGTCCATGGAATGTGGGTGTGATGTCTATGGAGTTGTATTGTGCCGGTGTAGAGCGGGGAGGAAGGCCGCAGTAGTTGGGGTCGACGATAGAAGACGCACGATGAAAGGAATTTCGGCGGGTCCTCAGACTTGTCGGGGCCAATAGATACGTCTGAGTGACTGTTAGGATACTTATCAGAATGCCGAGAGCATGTCTTCGTAGAGGCGCGTGAACGAGCTGGTTTTTGGTACAGTGATAGTTTCGAGGTGCAGGCAGGCCACAGTGGCACCAAGAGCGAAAATAAGAAATTATTATTATTGTTTCACGTGGGTGCCACGAGGGGCGTGGGAACTGCACCCCCTTTGCAGAATGCGTTCGAAATTTCAACCATCGTCGTCGTCGTCAATGTACACACACCTGTTTGTATTCGATATAGGATGGGATGCTTCGCATGTTTGAAGCTATGGAGGATGAACACGTTAGAGAGCTGCGCATACTTTTGAACGAGTCCAACTCGCGACCCATTCGATGCAGATCTTCGAGGATGTGATGAACAGTCTAGGACATTCAAGTCTGATCAAGGTAAGCACTTTTGTACCTCTCGTGGTCATAAGTCAGTATAATCAGAGAAATTTACACTTGCCTGTAAATTCCAGTAAATGGCCGCGGGTGATCGAGGACGTGCCGACTACCTAAGCGATGGATGTCCGGAGTGAAACGAGATGAGGTCGCTCAGCCGGGTTCTGGGTACACGTCCGTCGCAGCGCAGACATCGTTCTCGCCATCCCTTGAGAGCACGATTCGAGGGTCGGGAGTGTGGTTCCGACAAACAGAGTATCTAGGTGCATACACAGATATAAATAAATTTTTGTTTCTCGTATGTGTGCGGCTTTGGCAAGGCTTTGGGTGGCACTGCAGTAGCCACTTTCAGTTGTGTGTGGCACTTTCTCATTGCGGGCGCCGCAGGCACGAAAAATGGTCACCCAAAGGATGTTCTGAGTATCGAACGCGCCGCAGGCGCCCAAAACAATAACTTCTATCGAGGTGGCGATCTCGCGGCACGAGAGAGGAGCGAAACGTCCCAAGAACGCTTAAGTATTGCGGGCCTGTGGCACTGTCCGATACACATCTCGGACTCATCTCGCTTACAAAAAATTTACAGGACTTTGATCGCAAGCAGCTTCTTCAGTAAATTTTCTGTAAATGTTAAGTTCGGCACTACTTATTTCACTTATTCCCGCCAAACGAACGAGCTCTGCAACTTATTCCTTAAATTTCGGCATGGCGTCAGTGCGTTCAAGCCCGTCTCTTTTGCGCATCGCGCTCTATATTTAGCGGCTGACCAGCTTTCGTCCATCGTGAGGTCTTGGCGTCATCGCACGCTCTTCGGCTGACCTTGGCCATCACTCAAACTTTTCTGGGCCACACGGTGCCATCTGGTAGCCTCTGCCTCAAGAATTGAGAAGAAAATAAACAAAAACTCGTATACAAAGACACTTGCAGGTACTGGAGGTCACTCAAAGTAATTACAATAGAGAGAAACATATGATACAAGCATATATACAGTGAAACCATCGAGACGAAATGGAGAGCTCCGAGAGAGATGAAGTGTTCGAACACTGGAAGCAAAGTGGCGGCGCGCGAAGCGCGACGCCCAACGGAGGCAGGTGGACGCACGTGGCGTGGCTGTGCCGTGCCGCGGCCGGCCGATCCATAAGTGATCGACGGCTGCGGAAGCACCCGGAAAGGCGAATTTCCCGTAAATTTCTCGACATAAGTAATCATTTACTGGAGCACATACAGGTTAGGATGTCAACGAGGGGTTCTTTCACGTTTTTATACTTACCTCCCATCTGACTTGAGTACTTACTAGTACGGTGCCGGAGAACTTGGATGACGCCCACCGCTCACTTATGCACGCCCCGCCGGTTCAGCGATCTTCTGACCAATTATAGCATCCTTTTCTTGGCTTGAGGGTCAGCCTTGGTTCTTTGCGGCTCCACCACCTCGTGCTTGCTGTAGTTGAGTGGTCCACGTGGTGTGGCACAGTGGAAGTCAGAACGGCATCCGTTCTTGGATGGCTTTCTTTCTTGCGCAGTTGTGTTTGGTTTTGTTGGTCGGGGCTGGGAGGCATATATACAGTACCTATGCTAGCCATCGTCTGGCACATAGTGTATATCCAGAAAGTTACAGCATACGTAGGGCAAGTGTTGCTGTTTCTTCTTCTTTTCAGCGACGTCGACACGGTGTTCTCCTTTCTGTCCGAGTCAGAGTTTCAAGTCGACAAATGGGGTTGTGGCGGTCGCTGCTAGTAACGCTCAGTCGAATCCAAATCCATCGATTTGCTCTCAGCGGACAGGATACAGTGGGGCTGCCAATGGGCGTGGCTTCTTTCTCTCTTTTGCATCCGTGCCAGCTTCGAATGACGCCTGTCCATTCCCATGAAGCCGGCGGTGTTGTTGGGCCACACAACATATGTTCATTCCTCTTTTCTTTCCTGTTTCAAGTCGAGTACTGATCCTTTTCTTCTTCCATTGTAGGCGCATTGAAAGTGTTTGTATGATGGGCCGTAAATGAAACCCAGACCTCTCTCGGTTAGAATATCAGTCACATGCATGAGAACGCACCGTCATCTTTATAACACTTCCATTTACCATCGACGACGATGCGGAACCCTCGTGATCGCAATTTCCGAAGCAACTGATCAGGTCGCATGCATCGTACGAACCTCGAAAAATTACGCATATGATTCTCAGGATTGGTTCGCGTCTCGAGCCTCGGCTACATCTTCCTGGCCTGCGCGTCGTCCCCCCCGAGAGCTCCTCCCACTCATCCTCAACGCTCCTACCCTTGCCAGTCGGGAGAGTCTTCGAGGTTTGACGCTCGACCATGGCGGAACATTCACCGAGAGAAGATAGTGGGCTGTTCGAGGGCCCTGCGCCTAGTATTGGCTCTGTACAGAGCGGAGGGTCAAGAGCTTCCTTACCGGGTACGTTCAATTTCACGCGTTTCCTTGTGTGCTCGTCCTTCCGAGTCGCTTGTTCTCGCCTTATCGAGATGCGTCGGGCTGATATACGGGCTCATTTGCGTGTATGGCTGCTTCGTCGCCGGGAATCATGCTATAGGAAACGCTGCCAGCTATGCTCATGGATCTGTGGAAGACGAACCCCGAGATGGAAGAGGCGTTGGATTAGCGTTAGGTGGAGAATCTGGGGAAGCTGGGGAAGATGTGGGGAAAGGGGCGGCTGTTGGCGCTAGTGGTGCGGGGACAGGTGCTGCCCTGGCGTCGAAAGAAACAGAGCCTAGAGCAGTCGAGGAGGGAACTCCGTTCTACGAAAAGAAAATATTCCTCCTCGGATTGGTGGTCAGCGCCCTCATCGGCATCGGTTTGCTCTTCGTGATTCTATTTCCCGTCGTCGGCGCGATCGCACAACATATTGTCGATGTATCGAGTATTGGTATCGACGCGGCGGCAATTATCCAGCCGTCAAATACTTCGTGAGCCCACTTCATTATCTAGAACGACGTTCCGAGACGCTAAAAACAAATCATATGGCGGCAGCTTCACATTGGGCCTGAACGGAACGGTGAATTCGGCCTCTCGGACATAGCTTCCAGCCACTCATGCGTCATTCATTTCACAGGTTTTCCATACCGGCGTGTTCTCTGCGATCATCTCCTTCACCCAACCACTCTCGGTCTATTGGTTGGATGGAGACAACGAAGTCCCTCTGGGGACGTTCTCCTTACAAAGTCTTAGTGCCAATCCGAAAATCAGGCGAGCGTACATCAACCAGACAACAGAGTTGACGGTCGCGGATGAGGACGCTTTTGGACGGTTCACCGCGTACATGGTGACGTCCCAGAACTTTACCTGGCGTTTGAAGAGCGACAACCTTGAAGCTCGAGCGCTGAAGCTGCCAATCTCGAAAGGGCTGAAAGTAAGATTTGAGTCGTGAGCAGTCTTCCGGGAAAAGTCGTTACTCACATCTTGACAGTTCACCAAAGACATCACGCTGAACGGGATCAACAACTTTCAGAACAACGCTGTGATAACTGGTGAGAGATACGTACGCTCGATGCCTGTCCTCTCCCGCTGATTATCCAATCAGATTTCCAACTTCCTAGTGACAGCCCAGCCGGTGGGATCAACTACGTTGCCACAACGGAGCTGTATAACCCTAGGTGAGTGCCGACCTACCTGTCCTCGCTTGTGAGGTCGATGCATGCTCACCTTCGTTCTTCGACCCCAGCCCTTTTAAACTCGGACTCGGCGTCGTTTCCTTCGCCCTCAGCTATCAGGGTGTTTATCTCGGCTTGGGATCAAGCGACAACACTAACATCGTCAGTATCACATGTTTATGAGCCGCCGCTAATGTGGTGGCGGCTAGCGCACTCATGCTCATGCCCATATGCTTTCCAGAGCCCCGGAAACAACACTATCACGCTCAGTGGCGTCCTTGTGCCGCACAATTCCACGACCGACCTCGCCGTCATTTCCGATCTCTTCACTCGGTACCTGAATAGCGAGAGTTCGCCTGTCGTTGCGAGGGGTCTGTCGACGGAGCAGGCGGACGGGACAGTTATTTCATGGCTGTCGACGGGCTTGCAAGCGTTGTCGTTGACAGTCCCACTGAAGGATCCGACCGGCGAGATCGCCCCCATCAAGACTATCACTATCGGAAACTTCGTGCGTCTTGTTCCCCTCCTTTTTCACGGGATACTGCAGTACGCCGGGCTGAACTCGACTATGATCTCGATCTGCTACAGAATTTGGACTTCTCTTCGGATGATCCTTGGGCCCCGGTTGCGAACACGAACACGGTGCAAGCTTCCCTGAGTTCGTCATCTCGCTCACGATAACCAACTTGCTGTACACTGAGTCTTCGTTTACAGAGGTACCATTCGGTTTCGACCTGTCCATTGGTCAGATCGAAAATGCCTTCAACATCAGCAAGAATGGCTCTGCAGTGGCTGGACTTTCGACGGTGCGTCCAAGCTCCTGGCCAGCGTCGCTGTGCTGACTTGCACAAATCTTTGTAGCCTTTGGGGGCGTCGACGTCCGCGATCAACGTCCTTGGACCGCAGGACACTGAAGGGTTAATCAATATCAGCATCGCAGACACGGCGCTCTCGATCCCTGACGCCATGCACTCGATCTTCTCTCAATTCAGTAAGTCCTAGCGTTTCCGGCCATTTCACGTGAGATCTGTACTAATGAGTCTTTACCTGAAAGCAACCGATTTAACGGACGGCGCATGGTACCAATTCCAACTTATCGGACATGCTAGGGCGATTGCCAATCTGAGCATCGGAGAGCTCACACTTGACCCTATCAACTTCAATGTGACGTCTGGATTGGACGGTCTGGAAGGATTGCAAGGTCTAGTTGATATTGATAGCATCGACGTTGTGGGCGGAACGACGGAAGGCTTGTCGCTCTCAATTGATGGTGCGTCCAGCAGACTTGTTCACGGGCATCAAACGTGCTGAGTTACATACATGATAGTTGACATATACAACCCATCCAATCTCAATCTCTTCACCGGCGATCTGGGTAAGTCTTTGCTTGCCACCTGGTGTCCTAGGTACTAATCCTGAATCTATTAGTTCTCCAACTGTGGCGCGGAGCTGGTCTTTTGGGAACGTCCACGTTACCAAATCTTACTCTGGCCATGGGCAACAATTCGGTGTCCGCTACTGCCATATTCGCGGTACGTTAGCCTCGAAGTTTTCAGTTCGGTTCGATACTCATCGTCCGCTAGCCCAACAACAGCACTGAGGGATCGCAAACCCTCAACCAGTTCGTTGGAGGCGAGAGTATGTACCTCACCAACCCCTTCTCTTAACATAAGGCTTAGCTATGCCTGCCTCTAGATGTGGACCTCGAAATTTCGGGCTACGACGGTAGCACAAACGTGGCGTCGTTATTGCAGGCTATCCATTCGCTCGGTATCAACGCGACTCTACCTGGCTTGAACACCTCTCTATTGCAGTCTGCTGCCCTCGAAGGTACATGTTGTTCATTCTACATTCCCATCGAACATGTGGCAGACTAACAATGCCTCTTAGTCTTGGACACTACTGGACACGAGGACAACAACACCCATGTGACGGTCACCCTCAACAATCCCTTCACTGCGGACTTGCAGATTACCCAGGTTGAATCAAACGTGTCCGCTTTCGGTATGTCATATGTCATCTTAGCTTGCGGTCTTGTCACACTCGTATGCTGACTCATGACGGTGATAGGTATTCACCTTGGCTCCATCTCGATGGCCACCAACTTTTCGTCTGCAGGAAAGGACAACACCACGTCACCTAACCTTAATTTGGACTTGAACCTCGCCCCTGAGCCCCTGTTTACGGTTACGCGTCGCCTGGCTGTTGAGGCTGGTTTGGACACAGAGCAACTCGATGGGATCGTCCAGCTGGGAGGATATCAGTACCTCGATACGAGTGGTTTCTCGGACAATGCGAAGCGATCAACCCATTCACCAAGGGACTACGTCGATAGGTTGGTTTTTTGCTTGTCCCTCAGACGAAGGAGATGTCGCTCATTATTCGGTAGTCTTCTCGGTTTACCTAGTGCCGTTAGTGACGTATACTCGGACCTGAAGTCGTACTTCAACGGTACCAAGTCATCACTCGAGCGTCGCGACAATATCTACACGTACGTTTTGGCCTAATCTTGATAGTAACGAGCTTGTTTGACTCCCGATACAGAAACTTCAACCTGCCGAATTTCGTGGACGCGGCATTCAAGGGACTCAAATCCGACGTAAATCTCACCGCAGGCGTCACCATCGGTAAGTGTCTCTGAAACGCTCACTATGCAAGCTCTCTGACGATCTCGGTACAGGCGATTACTCCACTAGTTTGACGTACATGCAGTCTGGTGTCACTACCACTACGGACGATTCAATCAACCTCCTGCTCCCTATCTTAGCTCTTCCTATTGTCCAGAAGATCGTTGACGCTTCGCTCCTTGGGTAATTAACATCTTTCTATATTCACCCGCATAAGCTGATTCTTTGGAACATATACGCTAGCGTGAACAACGTTCTCATCAGCGACATTGCGGAGGATTCGTTCGGTAAGAATGCATAACAGGCTTCTCATACGATGCGTCACTGATGCCTTCCCCAGCCACTTCACTCTCGGGCTTCATCGACCAATCTGGACCATGTACGATATTTAGTCGTGCCACAACACTTGCGTGTCACTAATAGCGAACTTTATAACGCTAGTTGATGCCTCTATATCGTTCCCTTCGGGATTGGACATCGCATGGCAGAACAGGTCCCTCGGGAACATACAGATGCCTGACATCAATATCACCGGCGACGTTGGCGGGAACTTCTCTGTAGATACGACGTTCAATGTCGCGGACGTTGACCACCTCACTGATTTTACCAAGGCAGGTCCCTTCCTACCATGTAGGCACATCCATGTCTGACTCGAAATATCTAGGCGTTAGTCACTTCGGAGACCTTCGAGTGGCAAATTTCTGGGGAGAACCTTACCGGTGAGTAGTCTACGTGTCTGATTCGAACCGCCGTTAAGCGCTGAATCCCACCACGATTCATCCGTTCAGTTTCTGCCATCGGTGAGTATTCCCTAGCTGTTCGTCGGGAATTTGTAGTCACAGCTGTGCGGGGCGATAGGTATATCCGTTCCCGGAGTCTCCCTGTCATCGAAGTCCGTCCAACTCAAGGGCTTGAACAATCTCGCAAATGGTGTTGTCATCGACTCTTTCGATCTTCCAGAGAACGATCCCGAAGGTGGAATACACCTCACAATCCAGAGCACAGTCACAAACGTACGTGTAGCCACTATGAGAGCGAGTTCAATCTCTAAAGATCTCCTATAGCCCTCGCAAGTCGGGTTCTCGCTGTCTTCCATCGCCTTCCAAGCATACTTCGGAGATACGAACTTGGGTCCTGTGGCGTCGTCAGATTTTACTCTTGGATTCGAGTCGGCGACGTCACTTCCATTAGCTGGCCGCCTTATTCCACAAGATTCCGACTCAGGATTGGCCGACGTATCCACCGTCTTCAACAATTATGTCCACGGCATGAACAGCAACGTCACCGTATGGGGAGACAGTGCTGGACCTACTAACGTACGGAGACCCTCCTGATTGCTTAGTTAGAGGTTTCGCTGACCAGGGGAACAGGTGACATGGCTTAACGAAGGCATCAAGAGTCTACAGGTACGCTCTTTGGTGCACCTCAATGACCACTATGCTCACGACCCTTCAGGTCCAGACAGTCTTGCCCAACAACGGCACTCTGGATATCATCAAGTCGGTCGCCTTGGACGAGCTCAATCTCCAGTTCTCCACAGATTCGGTGTGGAATCCCTCGACAAGCAGCAACGATGCCAATGCTGCGTTCACGATTCCTTTCGGCTTCCCTATCAATATCACAGCCGTCGAACAAAACATTACGATTGGTTCCAACGGCACGTTCATCGGCGAGCTCGCCATCCCGAAGGGCCCGACCACGACGGATGTCGATAACCGCATCATTTACCTCACGTTCTCCGACGTCCCGTTGTCTGCGTTCGGGGACAAGCACAGCTCGTTCCAGCAGTTCCTTGCAGATACGACTGTCAATGTCAATGAGACCATGACACTCTCGGGGAATGCGAACACCGATGCTGACACTGCGGTCGGCTTGCTCAGCCTCACTGATATCAGTTTCACGGTAGATACCACCATTGCTGGCTTGCAGGGTCTGAGCACGCAACCCGTCACCGTCTCGAACTTGGATGTGGCCCAGGGTTTCACGGACTATCTCTTGATCACGGTCAATGCGGCGCTGTTCAATCCGAGGTATTTTCTCCTTCCATTATTACAAGACTTGCTATCTGACCACGAAATTTCCAGCAACATCACGATAGGTGAATTCCTCGACAATCCCCTCGCTCAGGATTACTGATCTATAGCGTAGGTGCGGGCGACGTCGCCTTTCCTCTCGAATTCCAGTCAGTATTCATAATTCTTCGTGCAAGTTTCCTTCATCATTGGCTGATCATAAGACAGGGGTGCTCAAGTCGGGACGGCGGATATAGTACGAGCTCTGCTTTCTATCCGACACAGCCTACTAATACTTCCTCTAGAGCGATATCGAGATTGAACCTGGAAACAACACATACAACATCGGTGCGTCGTATGTCATACCAAGGTCGTATCTTGGTACTGATATCTAAAACAGACGTCCACTACACCCCACAGGGCAGTGCGGTACCAATCGGACAGCAACTCCTTGAGAATTACCTCCAAGGAGTGTCTTCGAACACAACGATCCAAGGTTCAACTGACTCGACACCTATCGAGTCGTTGCAGCTTGCACTATCAGAGATTCAGCTCGCGGCGACCATACCTGCCCTGCACCAAAATTTGATTACCAGCGCTTCCTTGGTGTTTCCTACTGATATCGTGCAGACCGGCGTTGCACGGAGTTCCTTCGTTCTGGACAACCCATTCACGGCGAGTATCAACATATTGGATATCACGGCAAACGCTACCTTCCAAGATCTGTTCTTGGGCGACATCGATCACGTCGACGTGTCCTCCTCCCCTATCCATGCCGACGGACACGCGAATATTACTTCGGAGCAGATACCTTTCAACTTCAACCTCGACCCTACAATGATCATCAAACTCCTGACAGCTGGCGCCGCCAACAATCGTGTGGGCCTTGGGCCCCTTCCGGATCTCTTCAATATCGCCCTTGCGAATCCCGACTATGGATCCCAGATCAATACGGTATTATGCGTTTACATTATCTTTCGGCGGCCTGCTGATTTCTTCCTTGCAGTCGGTAGTGACGGATGGGTCAGATTCTACCTGCGTCAGGTAGGACCGTTCCTCCTAATCATCTTTCACGATACTTAATTCTCTACTCTCAGCGGGAATCAGTTTGATGTCGACGATGCTATCCTCAATGCACTGAAGAACTTAGATGTGACGTTGGCAATTTCAACATCTACGAAAATCGACGAATGTAAGCTCTAACTTTGGGTGAGTACGGTCTGCGTAGCCGCGCTGATATTCTCTATAGTTGCCACCAATCTCGCGTTCTCCCAATACAATGTGTCCGCGATCGTGAGTTCCTCGACGTATGCCGAACTCACCCTTGACTGACCATCTTTATCCAAGACCGATGGGACAGCACTATACCTGATTGGAGCAGTGGCACCGCCGATTGTGCAGACCTTGGTGGACCAAGCCTCTCTCACATTTAGTCAGGCCAACATCAGGCTCGTTCCTAGGTTGCTCGGACATCGTATTCTGGTGGCTGAATCGAGTCTTCCTTTACCTACAGTAACATCACCGACGCTGGTTTCGACCTTACTCTCAACGGTTCTCTGACGGGTACAGGCCCTCTCGACGCAGAAATTACGTTCTTAGAACCAGTCAGGTATGCAACCCTATATACCATCGAAAAAGATTCGCAGGGACTGATCATTGCACTTTGCAGCGTCTCTTGGGAGGGTAACAACATTGCAGAGATCTCGTTGCCTCCTGGTAAGAGTCTAAAACATGAGAATGGAAACACCAGCTTATTTTCTACCTAGTGTGCGCTGGGGCAAACTCGGGTGTTCCCGTTTACCAGACCTCTGGTCACTTGACAATCACGGACACCGACGCGTAGGTCCCATCCCCTATCGGTTTTCAAGATGTTTGCGAGCTAACACACGCCACAGCTTCACTTCCTTTACGAGCTTCCTGCTTCACAATCCCAGCTTCGAATGGATTGTCTCGACGCCTCATCTTCGAGTCACTGCACTGGGGACGAACTTTGATGGCGTAAACTTGAGCAAGAACATCTCTCTCGACGGGTTCAACAATCTACCGGGAGTTACAATCAGTGACTTTGACCTCATGGGAAGCACGAGCGACAGCGGTATCGAGTTCGACACGATTGCGTTAATCCCATCGCCCGCAGGTAGAGTGGCCTCTGTACACCGTCGAAGTCTTCAGTGCTGATCACATTTCTGACACTCAGACCTGGGCATCAATCTCGGAACAGTTGGCTTCATCGGTTTCTTTGAGGGGACTGAGATCGGCCGTGCGTCTTTCTGCTCTATCTGACTGACTTCGTATTGACGGCTTCTTCGCAGCAATCACCGGTGATAGCCTCTCGCTTGCGCCAAAGTCCGACACGAGCGAGCCTTTGAGTGGCGAAATCATACCTCCAAGTGACGCTAATCTGTTCAAGATCGACACGTTATTCTCGCAATACGTCTCAGGCGCGAACCAAACCCTCAACGTCGTGGGGGATTCGGTGGAGCCCTCTGGTACTGGTTCTGCCGCCGTCGGGTGGCTGAGTACAGCGTTCAAGACCTTGGATTTGAACGTGACGCTGCCAGGACTACAGCAGCAGTTGATATCAGAAGTTTCACTGACTTTCCCGACTGACATCGTGCAGACGGGTGTCGCAGAGGCTACATTTACACTGGATAACCCCTTCACGGCTGGGTTGAACGTCTTCGAGATCACGACTAACGCGACCTACAAGGACTTGTTCCTCGGAGACATTGACCATGTCGATGTCTCTTCCTCGCCAATTCATGCCGACGGTCATTCAAATGTTACCTCGCAGTCGTTGCCTTTCAACTTCAACCTTGATCCCACGACCATCATTACTTTACTGACCGATGGTGCTGCAAACAATGGTTTGTTGATTATATGTCAGGTCCACACATTTTCGCGTCTCATTTTGATATGTTGGTCCAGGTGTCGATCTCGGTCCGCTGCCTGATCTGTTCGCTATTGCACTGGCGAATCCCACATATGGCAGTCAGATCAATACTGTGAGCCCCTTCAGTAGGCGTCGCATGTAACTTACACTGAAGCTCGGATCATACAGTCTGTCGTGACGGATAACAGCAGCTCGTGCGTCAGGTGAGGTCCATCCGGTTCATGCACACTGACCATCTCTCACATGTTTATTTTATCCAGTGGGAACCAGTTTGATGTGGACGACGCGATCCTTGCGTCTTTCGAGAACCTTAACGTCGATTTAGATATTGAGAGCGGGGTCCGTATTGACCAATGTAAGGACATCGCTTTTGAGAAACGTATTTTCTTCCTAACTCGTTCTGCGTTAGCCTTCGCCGCCGACTTGACTTTCAACCAATCGAATATCCCTGCTCTCGTAAGCCAATCCCGACTGATTTTGACTGATGTACAACATTGACAGGCATATAGACAGACAACACGGCTCTCTATCTGATAGGGGCAGTAGCTCCTCCGATCGTCCAGACCTTAGTTGATCAAGCGGAGCTCTCGTTCAGCCAAGCAAACATCTCGTTCGTATTCCCGTATTCCCCCTACGCTACCACAGAATAACATCGCCGATCTAGGAATATCACCAATGAGGGCTTTGACTTGTCGTTATCGGGTTCGTTGACCAACACTGGCCCACTTGATGCGGAGATTGCCTTCGTCGAACCTGTTACGTGAGTTCCAAAAGCTCTGCACATACCGACTAGGTACTAATGCTATGGTAAAGTGTCTCATGGAATGGCAACGACATCGCCCAGATATCCCTTCCTTCGGGTCAGTAAACTCAATGTTTTTTCAGGGCTTACAGGATCTGCTTGACGGAAAGGCATCTACAGTATGTGCTAGTGCAAATAGCGGTGTGCCGGACTACGAGACCAATGGACATTTATCTATCACTGACACAGACGGGTGAGTGTTGTCCACAACAACTCAAGTGCGGCTTTCGAAGAACCTTTTGACCAAGCGAAACACTCAGGTTCACGTCGTTCACCACCTTCTTACTGCATAATCCGAGCTTCGAATGGATTGTCTCGACCTCCGCCCTCCGGGTAACTGCACTTGGGACCATTTTCGATGGTGTACGCCTGAGCAAGAACATCTCTCTGGATGCCTTCAACAATTTGCCTGGCGTGACGATAAGCGACTTCGATCTCACTGGTAGTACGAGTGACGGAGGCATTACGTTCAACACATCATCATCTATTCCTTCCCCTGCCGGTAAATATTCCTTCCTCTTTTGGCACGATGATAGTTATTGACTCCTACTCAGATCTCGGTATCAACCTTGGCACGGTCGGGTTCTTCGCCTTCTTCGAAGGCACTGAGGTCGGCCGTGAGTGACATCTGCATGCCTCATAAGCTGTATCTTGACAAGCTCCTATTTCAGCCATCGAGGGGGACAGCCTCTCACTTGCACCGAAGTCCACCACAATGGAAGTTTTGACCGGCGAAATCGTCACACCGAGCGACAATGATCTATCCGAGATAGACAAGCTCTTCTCGCAGTATGTCTCCGGAGTCAACCAGACGCTCAACGTCGACGGTGATAGCGTAGAGCCGGGTGGACCTGGTACAGCAGAGATTGGTTGGTTGAGTACCGCATTCAAGACTCTCGAGCTGAATGTTATACTACCCGGGCTTCAAGAGTCTCTCATCTCCGCCGTTTCTTTGACATTTCCTACCGATATTGTGCAGACTGGAGTTGCCGAAGCCACATTCACGCTTTCCAATCCGTTCACGGCCGGACTGAATGTTATCGAAGCTTCTGCCAATGCGACGTTCCGCAACTTGTCCCTCGGTGATATTGACCATGTTGATCTATCATCATCGCCTATCCATGCGGATGGACACTCGAACGTCACTTCTCAGGATTTACCATTCCACTTTAACCTTGATCCCACGACTATCATTACGCTCTTAACGGATGGGGCCTCCGACAATGGCGTGGATTTAGGGCCCCTGCCAGACTTATTCGCTATTGCACTCGCAAATCCGGACTACGGCTCGCAAATCAATACGGTGCGTCATCATGACGAGGCGAGATTTTCCCTTCTGACATAGCTCATTAGTCCGTCGTAACGGATGGTAATTCGTCGTGTGTGAGGTTGGTACACCTAGTGGCATCCAAACATGACTTATGACTGACCAACCACTACTAGCGGCAACCAATTTGACGTGGACGACGCCATCCTGGCCGCACTCAAGAACCTTCAAGTTAACCTTGATGTCGAGAGTGAAGTTCGGATCGATCAATGCAAGTTTCATTCTGTTTAAATCTCGTTTCAATGTTGACGCCTTTCCTCCCTTACTAGCCTTCGCCGCAGACATCACGTTCAACCAATCGAATGTCCCCGCTCAGGTACGTGTGTCATCCCTCAAGATGGATAGCTCCTCGTAACGGGTCTTGCCATTAGACGGATTCTACGGCTCTGTATTTGATAGGTGCTGTGGCGCCCCCTATCGTTCAAACCATAGTAGACGAAGCTGTTCTCGCCTTTAACGAGGCAAACATCACGTATGGTTTCCTACTACACACAAAAGCCACTCTTTCGTTACTGATCCTCAAACAGAAATATAACTGATGAAGGCTTCGACTTGTCTCTCGTTGGCTCTCTGACTGACGCTGGTCCTCTCGATGCGTTGATCACCTTTGTGGACCCTGTGACGTGAGAATCCCAACAGCCCACTCTTCATATTCCGATTTATTAAACATCAAATCAGGGTGTCATGGAATGGGAACGACATTGCGGAGATCACGCTTCCTCCCGGTATGTTCCTTTACATCGGAAACAATCCTATATGCTGATGCACTTATTGATTGTAGTCTGCTCGGCTGCGAACTCTGGTGTTCCGAACTATCAGACTGATGCGCATCTTACCATCCTCGATACTGATGAGTGGGTTTGTTTTGTGATCAAATTGGCCGCCACTTGACCGCGCTTGCTATCAGGTTCACGACGTTCACGGAGTATATTCTCAGTAATCCGAGCTTTGAGTGGATCGTATCGACAACTGCTCTTCGTGTGACCGCCCTCGGGACTGCCTTCGACAACGTCAATCTTAGCAAAAACCTCACGTTCAAAGCTTTCAACAACCTTCCTGGCGTGACAATCTCCAATTTTGATCTTCCCTCGGACGATCCGGCCGGTGGGATCCATGTCGAGACAGATGCTGACATCCCTTCACCTGCACGTGAGTTTTGCGCTGACCACAGCACCCATATTCAAGGCTGATCACTGTTGCTTAGAACTCGGGATCGAGCTTGGAACTGTAGCGTTTTCCGCATTCTATGAGGGTCTGGAGGTTGGATGTATGTCCTATGCTTTTACGAGTTCGTAAAGTTCCTTTATCTGACTTTCTTTTCAACAGCGCTCTCGGGTGACAATCTGTTCCTGGCTGCCGAATCGGACACAACCCTTCATCTTTCCGGTCGCCTGATTCCTCAGAGCGGTGATGATCTCAGTACCATCGGGCAGCTCTTTACTCAATTCCTGGCCGGTGAAAACTCAACCTTGAACGTAGAGGGAGATTCAGTGCAGCCTCCTGGTGCAAGTGGCGCAGTTGGATGGCTGACGACTGCTTTCAAAACCTTGGTGAGACTTGGTTGCCTGATGGCATGGGCATGGTGCACTAACTGGCTAAATTCTTGTAGACGCTGAACGTGACATTACCTGGGGAGAAATTCACGGTCATCGAGTCCATCATGCTTTCCGATTTGGAGTTAGTCATGACGGACGACTCTGAAGCATTTGCACCCCTAGCCAGCTCGGAGCACACCCTGGCCCAGTTCAAGAATCCGTTCGGCTTCTCTCTCCAGGTTGTCGATTCAGGCGAGAACATCACTCTTTCGTCTGACGGAACCGATATTGCCGAGGTACCCGCCTACTTGCGACATACCGTTGCTCATTGCTGACGTCGTGACCCGTCTATAGTTGGTTGTACCCTCGACCCCAACTGAGAGCGGCGTATCTACAGGAAATGTCGCCGATCTGACCATCAGCTTTTCCAATGCGACATTGACTTCTCTGAACAATGACGCCTTCTCGGCGTTCTTCGAGGCAGTGACGGACACAGAGGGAGTCAGCTTCGAGTTAAATGGGGAGGCTAATATCGTAGCCAGGACCTCTATCGGCGATGTCCCGATCGCAGGTGTAAGTGTGATCACTAAGTCACCCTATTTCTAACCTCACTTACGATATATTCCAGATTGGATTCAATGTGACGACAAGCTTGGCTGGTAAGCTCTTTGTTAGGCAAGATAACAGGCACTCCTGCTGACGTTCGCTTACAGGTCTCAACGGACTGGGCGGCACTGCGCAACTCAGCAACGTCTCTGTGACCGGCAGTGGAGGTGATGGCGGGAGCGAGTATATTGTCGCACCTTTGACCGTTGCGCTCAGCAATCCCTCCAACATTTCCCTGGACACGGACGACGTGTCCTTCGCCGTGTACTATGACAATATCAAGATTGGAAGAGCAGCTATTGACGTAGGTCTTTCTCTGCTTATACACCGAAGAAGATTACTCATGAGGGCATCCCTTCATAGAACCTGAACCTGGTTCCAGGCGATAACTCGGTTGAGGCAGAGTTCCACTACATGCCAGATGATGCCAACGACACAATCGCACAAGGATTCATCAGCGACTTCGTGCAGTCTTCCGACAGTCTTCCGCTTACCATCAAAGGAGACGAGGACAGCTCACCGTATGGATCTCTTGTTCCTGCATTGGAAGGTATAACTATCGAAACCAGTCTAGAGAGTACGTCAAGTATCCATTTCATCTTACAGTGACATGTACCCTAATTGCTATTGTGCACCGTCTCTCCAGGCATGAATGCTGCGCCAATCATCACGCACATCAACGTGTTCATAACTCTGGATACTCTGCTCGATAATCTTGTCTCTATCAATTTCGATGTGCGTTCTATTCACCATTAGCCCCTAACTGATTTGTTAATGAACGATTAAACTTGCTCCTTTCAGCTCGCGAACCCTCTCGATTCCGATTTGACCGTCACATTCTCCCAAGTCGACTCCGGTGTGGATAATACCACGTATGCCCACTTCGACCAGAGCTTCGACAGCTTCGTTGTCCCAGCTGGAGGCACGGCCAATTCTGGTACCTTCGGTAATGTCCTTCTTACCAAAGGTGCTTTGCTTTCGTTGGGTATTATTCCACTGGGGTATCTCGATGTCTTTGCTGCCGCCACAATCCAGTAAGCCCACGTCTATCGTTATCTTGAAAATATATAATACTAAACGGCCTTTTCTCTTTTCACCAGGGTTGGCGACCAGAGCGGATATACTCTTCCCTGGCTCCACATCACGCAATACGACGTTCCAACGACTTATGGTCTTTCTCTCAGCATATCCGAGATGCAGTCGATCCTAACCAACTCGACGAACTCGACCTCGCCGGCGTCTAGCATCCTCTCAGGTGCAGGATCCGCCGCGTCTAGCATCGTCTCAGGAGCTACTAGCTTCGCCGGCAGCGTCGTTTCTGGAGTGACCAGTGCTGCAGGAAGTATCGTCAGCGGTGTTACCAGCGCAGCCGGAAGCGTTGTCAGTGAGATTACGAGCGATGCGGGCAGCGTGGTGAGCGAAGTGACGAGTGGCGTGGGGAGTGTAGTCAGCGATGTTACCAGCGATGCGGGAAGTATCTTCAGTGATGCGACGAGCGCGATCGATAGTGCAACGTCGGAGGCAGCGAGCGCGGCTGGAAGTGTAGTGTCAGGGATTGTGGGAGGGATTACGGGGGCGCTGCCTGAGCCAACGGTGGACGCTGCAACGGCGTCTTCGACTGCGTCAGCTTCGGACTCAGGCTCATGATAATTTTACTTTTGCTGCTATCTCTGTACTTGTAGTGAGTGCTTCAGCCCGCCTTCTTCCCAACCATTGTGCTGACCTGCTATCGTAGTCGGTTATGAAATCACTCCATCTCACGTCTTGTCGCACGATGCTTTGCATACACGTCTTCACTGTCATCAACGGACCTTTCACTATTTTTTGCATGCCTTTGCTCGATGGACCCTGCTCACCATTATTTCTTGGCATCGCTGTGTTCGAGCGCAGCTGAACTTGCTATCGTATATCGCATACTATCTGTGGTCCGACAGAGTCACCGTTCTATACCGTGATCTCACGCACTTGTGATGTCCCCGTTACCGCCCAAAAGCCTTGATTTGATACGTATGTTATGTTCTTCCGCTTCGCGTCCGATTCACCGTTTACCCAGTACAAATACCTTTTATACCTGCTTCTCTCTGTGTGTTAGTACTTTCTGCTATTTTTCATACTTCGGCCTGTGTCAACATACATCGGTCCTTCGATAGTGTATACACACTTTTGTACAATGCTTTTTGCGCTGCAAAACCCATGCAAGTTGCGTGAGGACCATTTGGCTGTATCTTCGCTTCAAGCGACACGTAATAAAAATTATATTCCCAGTCATCTCCTCTGTATGAGACGGTTACAGCCAGCTAACTGGCGGCGTGCGTACTTGCCAGCATCTGTCTGAAACTGGTTTGACCACGAATAACCCAGGTCTGATGGTACCCAATGTGGGACAAACGTCCTAGTCGAAAGCAACATTGAGATGATGCGCGTCTAATAAAAACTACTGGCATCAAGTACAAGAAAATTAGCACTTCGCAGACACGTCTTCAGTCTATCTACCGCCAAGTCGCACTGCACGAGCGTCTCGTTATATATGCTGCACAGCTCACATCCTGTCCAACGGCCTAATGCTCAACAGCCTCATTCCCGCCCCAAGCACGTCCCTCGCACAAAGATACAACCACATCCTCGCCTTCTTCTTCTCCACATCCGCCTCACTCTTGATCACCACCGTCTCCCACGCACTTGAGATCGCATGGCTCAACCTAAACAAGAAGGTCACCACTCCGCTCGGCTCATGCGTTTTGAGCGCCGTCTTGACGACGTCGGGGTATGTGCCGAGGAGGAATACGATTTCGCGAGCGGCGGGCTCGATGAGAAGGGAAGTGTCAATTTCAGAGGGAGGTGGGAGGGGGAAGATTTCGGGGTTTTTGCGAGCGACGGAGGCGAGACGGACGTGGGCGTATTGGAGGTAGGGACCGGTGTCGCCCTCGAAGGATTTCATTCGGTCCCAGCTGAAGTTGTAGTTATTGATTCTGCGCATCGTCAATTACACACATTAGTACGAGTGCGCCTCGAAGAGTATGCGAATGGGGTGAAATGAGACGAACCGCTTGGCAGCCATGTCCTGGATCTTGATACCGGTGATACCGATTTCCAGACTCGTGTACTCCGGATCCTCGATAGCGGCATACTTCTCCTCATTCTTCCTCATCTGCTCATGCATGACCGCCGCAGCCTCCGTGATGATCTGGTCCAAGAACACAGCCGTGCCCTTCCTGGTAGACATACCCAGGACGAGACCATAGTTGACGTGTTCGAGACGGTCGGCCCAGGGGAACTCCATGAGCTTGAGGATCTTGAAAAATTGGGAGACATGGAGGTCCTGTTGGGAGGAGATAATGTAGATCATCTTATCGAAATTATATTTCTCGTATCGCTCAATGGCGCCTCCGATGTCTCGAGTGAGGTAGATCGACGTTCCGTCTGCGTTCGATAAGCCCAGTTAGAACAGCGGTCACAGACGCTCGGTAGAACGGAATGACCAACCTTTTTTCCTCAAAACCGCCTTTCCCATCTTCCACTTCTCCAAATCCACCAACTTCGCCCCCTCAATATCGCTGATTAACCCCATCTCATTCAGCCTCTCCAACGCCTTATCCTGCCACTCCTTGCCCACCTTACTTTCCCCCGTATACTCATCGAAGCTCACGTTCAACCTCGCATATTCCTCCTCGTACTTCTTCACTGACAGCTCCCGCCAGACCCGCCAATTGGATAGTGCAGACTCGTCGCCATCCTCCATGCGCCTAAACCAGGCGGCAGCGGCGGTCTTGACGGACTCGTCTTTGGTTGCGTCGGCGTTGATTTTGACGTAGATATCGTAGAGATGCTTGATCGCGTCTTTTTGGAGCTCTTCTTGTGAGCCGTACTTCTCGAATCCGACGGCGATCAACCCGAACTGGCAACATGGCCCAAAAAGGAAGGTTCGATCAGCCACACAGATTCTTTCCGCTCCCAACTTGGCTGGTCAAAAAGAGAAAAGGAGAGCGGAACACACCTGAGTTCCCCAATCACCCAGATAGTTCAAGCTGACAACGTCCCACCCACACGCCTGATATAAATTCGCCAAAAACGCTCCAATGATCGTGCTCCTCAAATGCCCCACATGGAAGCTCTTGGCGATATTCGGACTCGAGTACTCGAGTACGACTTTCTTCCCCTTTCCGGACGTATTCGATCCGTACTCGGGCTTTTGGGAGGGGGTGTCGTGCGAGAGTGTGTGGACTTGGGTTAGGACGGCGCGGGTGAGGGAGGCGGTGTTGCACATGAAGTGGAGGAAGGCTTTGTCGTGTTGGACGGAAGAGATGAAGTCATCGGCTTGAAACTAGAAGTGAACAGGGGAAGATAAGTCAGTCATTTGAGCTGAATTAACTGTTTTGATACATCGTCCAGGGTGGATGAGAGTATCATATCATTCAAGTTATCATGAGGAATTTTTGGGTTTCTCGTATTCCTGAAGCGATGAGAATCTAGATCAACGTGCTAACAAGTGCATGCCATATGATCCCTAGGAGAGCCTGTAACAGTCACAACTCCGCAAAATAAACTGTAGGTCGAGTATACGGTCTGCTATACTGACGTATTCGCTAGCCATTTTCGAAGGTCAAAGTATCAATCAACCTTTCAGGACTGGAAGGTTATTGGCTGTCCGAAAGTTGATGCACGCTGTGAGGAGCGCCCACACTGACGGGCGACCGCCACACAGACAAGACATGATAGATATCACCCTAAAGAGATAATGTTCTTGAAGTTATTGACAAACGAGGGTCTCCCAAAGGATTGGAAGACAAACGCAATTGACCATGGGCAAAATAGCGAGGCGTTTGGGTGTAAGGAACGCTCTTCAGCAAACCCTCAAGCCTGCGCCCGCCACATCTCAATTCTATCAGAGGTCACAACAACCATCCGTGCCCAGCCTTCAGCAACATATTGGTTCTGCAGCAATTACACCACAACATATCATGCGCAATATGTGTTGGGCCACACTGTGCAATGTGGGCGCTGTGCCTTCGACGTTTCTACCTCGCTCGAAACAAACAATACATGAATCAACGCTCACCGATTCGGTCACCTTCTTCGCCAAGTCGTCGATCTTACCGGGTAACCTAAACCTCGGCAACGCAATGGTAAAGTCAACACCCTTCTTCCCGTAGTCCACTCCTTCATAAACCTTCTCGACCGTCAGCGGTGGCCCAAGCGCATCTGCAACTCGCTTTGCTATCGAAATCCTGAAAGAATCGAGTACACATCGCCCTGGCTCCGTTCCAGGTACTTCTGGGAGTGATGGTAGAGACATGAAGAGATCCGGAAGTGTTTTAGTCGTGGTCACTGGGAGAGTTGTGATCGCAGGTGCTGTAGGATCGAGTCGAATGAAAATTGACCGCCTGTGGATGATTTGTGAATATTTGGGGCGTATATATATACAAGAGGGGGGGAGGGGGCGCCGGGAAAGGCAAGGCTGCTTATAACAGCTCGAGATGACTCGTGCAAGAATTTTGTTGACCGGGTTTGAAGCAAGCCCAAATCGATCTTCGCACCGAAAACAGCCAAAAGCAGCCACTAACACGGCCACGTGCTTGACTCGACTTTTAGTGGCGTGTGGCCTTGATGTGGCCCATACTCATGACATCGTTCACCATCGCGGTTGGAAGTCACTCGGTAAACATAATTGGTGATATTAAAGGTGAGATCGTTCTTAAAGATGTGACAAGTAAAGATAAACATGAAGTGGCCATGATAGCGAGGAGGTGGCCCGACCGACTACTTAGTCCTCCCACAACTTCCGGTCAGAATTGAGGGCACAACGGGCAACGGTTACGGTTGCCACCAGCGCCGGGTGACACCTCATGGACAATACATTTCTTACTCTGTGTCAGGCTAACGCTTTGTCTTTCTGAACTAGCGTGGGATCGGGCACAGCGAAACGACAAAGAGACAAAGGCTGTAATCAGTGCCAGAGTGTCACACGTGCCGTTGGCACTGTTGCCTATAAAACCCCGTAGTCACAACTTGATCTCGGACTACAACACACCTCTCACCCCAGCACACCCCAGCCGCGTATCTCTGTTCCATACTTTTCACTCTACCGTCATGTCTGAAGTCGTCGATACTAACAGCCTCATGTGCACGGAGGAAGATGTCTTAAAGCTCTGGCAGTCTGCTTTGCTCACCAACGTAGGTCTGTCGAATATGAGTACTACCCGCCGTGACTAATGTTTATGCCCAGCCGGGTATTGCTTCAAAGATGACTCTAGAGGATCTCCGATCCTGGTATGGAGGATACTACGCCCCCGATGGAACGCGGCTCTATAGACACTCCTCCGTATCGCAAGCTTTGACCTCAGGAGAGCTCGTGTCGTATTTGAAACATAAAGGTACCCACGTCATGGCCCTCCTTGTACTCGTTACCATCATAACTGACAGAATATCTTGTAGAACTGCTAGGCCGAGGCTACCAGAATATTTCATTAGCCTCCAAGGACGCCAAAGCAGAGCTTCTTGTTCTCGCTTCAGGAGGGTCAACTCGAATTTTCCTTTCTCCAATAGGCAAACTAAAGATTCAAGAGTAGGTTCAGTAATACTCTTTATCTTCAAAACAGTGGTTCAAATCCTACTATTTGTTCTCTAGTCCTGGTCCAAGCGTAGACGACGACGGAACATTCACGCTGCTGGTAGCCATGGGACTTCTTAGTGTCAAGAGAGTATGTCGTATTTCTTTCTGATGCGCTGGCCATTTGACTGAACGTAACCTCTGTAGATCTCGGAAATGCCTCACAATCCCGACTTTGGACGTGTTCGAATTCCGAACAAGGAGGTCCATCTCGGATTCTGGGGCGACTGGGTCGAGGTAAAAGCCCAGGACTACTGGTGGCGCTATGGCAGCCGCTCCTCGCTCCTCGCCGACGAGCTCCATGCTTCAATCCTTTCAGGCGACGTGAACCGTGTTCAATTATCCCTCAACCAGACTCTTGAGTCCATGACTTTCTCCGTTTCTGACCGCTTAGGCGACACGGGCTACGCCTTCTTCATTCTCAGTCTTCTTCACTACCGCACGGAATCTAGGGACGGGTGGGCATATGCAAGTGAAATTGAGCCTCGATCTGGCAGAATTGATATCAGGGCCGTCAATCTAACCGAATTGAACAAAGAAGTCCTTCTCTGTGTTCAAGCAGCGCGCTCGAGCCTGGAGGAAGCCTCGGAGTTGTTGGACCGCTTCAAGTCTCACTGTCGAGAAGGAGAATCTAAAACTCTGGTATATAGCTTGGCCATACTTGGGAACGAATGTTATGTTCAGTGTAGGTCAATGTCCGGTTGGCATCGACGTCAGGATGTGTCTACTGGCAGTGCGGGGGAGGTCGACTCCGAGATGTCCACCATGCTTGATTCTATGACCATCTAGCATTGAATTCGTGTGGTCGTAACTTGTTGTATATAACACTCATATGTATATATTTACTGCCTTTCTGAATTGTTGGAACTTGAAGAACGTTTGATGTTTTGTAGTTGGGCCACTGCCTCCCGCCCTCATGTGCCACACGGCTGCTTTCGGCCAGAGTACTCACTTGTTCCCACGCGCCTCCCACGGCTGCGCGCAGGCTTGTAGACCACGATCAACGCATACCCTCTATCCTCGACGACGAGCAGTCATGTCTCTTCCTCGCTCCAACTATGACCCTCGTCGTGTCTGCTTGAACCCATTCCCCAACCTCAACATCTCTTTCGGAAAACACCGGCGCACGATAGGCGTCTATCTTGCTGGAGGCCTCGTATGTCTCCCCCCTAATTCCACGATGGTCGTTAGAGCTAATACGATGAATTATGCCCTCGGATACAATACTATCCTTTCGGAAATATAGTTCGCACTGGCAAACTGGACATTCCTAGACGCCGCCATCCTTTCAGCGCACGCACACTCCCCAAGAAACGAGCCCGAACGACCCGTTCCAGTTCATGTCTCCTTCGTCGACTGGATCCCGGGCATCTGTAGCCTGCTCGGCATGATCATCATCAACCTGATTGACAAGGATCGCGTGAGAGGGGATGGGGACACCGCGTTTGGAGATGCGAGGGCGGTCTGGAGAGCAAGGTCGATTTTGTTCATAGGCTTTGCGTTGATGGCTGGAGGACTGGCAGGGAGTGTCGTACGTCTTCTTCACTAGTCGCTCATTCGCAGGAGAGTTGTTTTATTGACCTGTGCTCGGTTACGATTTGTCGCTATCAGACGGTCCTGGTGCTCAAGTACATCCTGAATGACTACCCCGATCAATTCCTCTACTATGGGTACGCGAACGTTTCACAAAACGTGGCGCTCATGCTTTCAGCCATTGTACTTTGGATAGCTCAGAGCGGAGGATCGGAGTACGAGTATAACCTGGCTATTTAATTATCTCTACTTTTCTCTGTCTATATTCGCTCAACGTTACTCATGTTCAGTGGTTGTCTTCGAAGGACTGGCTCGGAAGGTTGGACGTCCGTATGTTCCCTGTGTGTGACGAATGGATATCTATTGTATTTGCGTCTGGGCCTTCGACGGCTATGACAGTCGTGTTGTCCATGCTTCCCTGTACTGATCATGACAGCCGTGTACGAATATCCTCAGAATCCAGGTTTGTCCTTTCAGGTTCACTTGGGAACAACTGAATTGAGCGTGACTCGCCCCACAATTTCGCTCTTTGATGTTACCCACGTGTTGCAATGGTACAAATACCTTCGATTTAGGCTCGAAACTTTCGAGCGCTTCGTATCCTGTCCTGCGCCACCTAATTGACCCATCACCCACTCGATGCCTGCTCGACCTCGACGGACGAGTACCGTCCACGGCGGGACCATTAGCAGCGGAAACCTGCATTTTCATAGGGTTGTGGCACCCGACCCGAGGTTCGAGCGACATGCCTATGTAGACAAGAGTTTTGCTCTCGAGATTCTCTTAGGGAAACCGGGCATCCATGTCCTTATTTCCCCTCGTGGATCGGGGAAAAGTACATTGCTGCAGATGATCGAGTGAGTGAGAAACTTCGTGCTATTCCTTCTGTGTCTGGGAGTGCGTCGTATCTGGACTATTTTCGCCTTAGCTTCTGCTTGAGGTCAGGACACGAATACCCGTGGGTGGTTAATAAAGAACAGCGCCTGAAACAATTGCAGAACATCCCGCTGGATGCGCTGACTCCATCGAACACTTGGCGCTTCGAGGAGCACTTCGCTAAATATCCAGTCCCAACTTTCACCCACATGGTATGTCGTCAATAATGCTCGTCCAATTCGTTTACCGATGCCTTGTCTTCATGCACAGGTAGATCGCCCATCGGATTATTTTGAGAGAATTGCATACATGATGCACCAGTCTTGGTGTTACTGGCAGCCGTACCTCACTGCTTCCCTCATGGACCCCGAACATCTGAGGACTTTAGATATCTACAGTGAGGCACCCAGGCCCCTCGAAAAGGTCGACCCTGATGTCCTCGCCCTTTCCCTCAAGCATCTCATCAAGCTCATCTCGATAGCTACACAGGTCCAGGTGGTGGTGCTGATTGACGAATATGACAAACCACTTAGGTCCTTGGACTCTGCCAATGACGAGAAAGCTATAGAGGATTTGAGAGCTGTAAGTCTAAATCCAAGATTTTATTGATGCTCGGTCTGATGGCGCACATTTGGAGGCTGAGGAGTTTTATACGAAATTCTATCACAAAGCCTCCGAGGTTCGTCAGTTTGTTCATCTTACCTCAACCTTTCTCTGTCTCGCTCACTCGGTGGGAAGGATCGGGACGCCTTGCGTTTCGCACTCATGGTTGGAGCTTTCAACGTCTCTAAGAGTAGCTGGGGTACCGACGCGGACCCGTTGCAAGTGAGTTCATCCAGCCGTCTTCCCGACACATTCTTTTATCGAGTCCCCCGTAGGTGCACACACTGCACGGTGCCGATACTTCCCTTTCGACGGCGACTATGTTTTCAGAGGGAGATGTCGAAAACCTCCTGATAATGTCCCAGATTGACCTTCACAGTCCAAGAGTGCGCAATACTCTCAACTCTCAGTCGTGGTTTTAGCTGAATATCCTCATTAGCTCACGATGCACGATCTCCAAAAACTCTACGAGGGCTACGAAACATATGATGGAAATGTCATATACAACCCTCTCTGTCGCTAAAGCGCTCGATCGTGGAAAGATACTGTAACGATATAGGTGAGTTCCCCGCCTACTTTACATTTCTCAAGTAAAACACCACTGAGATAGCTCGTCCAAGGCCTATTACGCCTTTTGGAACAGGCGTCTGGTACCCTCATTCAGCCGTTCTTCGATCTTGCGAGGAGACAATCCGAGAGCGTACTCGTTGAATGGGCTGAAGCTCTGAGCGCTGAGAAGTATGTTATGCTTAACTATTCTCTTCAGGCACACATTGACTTGAATCGAGTAGTATACCGCGTATCTCATCGACGCCTAATGATGAGCTCGACAAGTGTATTTGCATGATATTTATACAGTGAGGTTACCTGAGTGTGAAGGTTCGCAACAGTTTCTCTTTGGACCTCTTCTTACCGTCATATCTTATCTTATTGAAACACCCTTGTGGGGCTTAACAGAGTGGAACTGTCAACGGCCAGAAAGGTTATGTCAAGATCCCCAATCTCGAAGTGTACGCGGGGTTCTGGGCGCAGTTTCCTCGGGAATTCCTCAGTCGGGCCTGTGACCCTCACCGTGAACCGTCGTTAGTCGACGATATCTACAAGGTTATTCGCTATGGGCACCCAGGAACTCTGCAACATTTGCTTAGCATACTCTTCCGCCAATTCCAGTTCCTGGACGGACGTCGTGCAGCATGGGTCCACAAAGAGATTTTGGTCGACATGCTCGGTCACGAGAGATATAAACTGGAGCCTTCTGCCAATCGCATTGTCATAGAGCGAAACCGTTCCCAGTTCACAGCCGTTCTACAGTTAAGGCGGGGAGAGAACCTTGCCAAAGCTAGTACTCTGGCATTGGAGACTCTTTCGGCACGTAGATCGCGAGTTTCGAAAGACACGAAAAAGCTATCAGAGTATGGTGTGGCGGTTCATGGTCAAGATTGTCGTGTAAAAATGAGGAATTTGACTCGGATGACCCACAGGCGGTGGCAGCGATAGGGTCGTTTTTATGGGAGTCGAATGGCGATGCAATAAATCGTAGAACAATGTTTTCTTGGATTTAACTGTTCTGAGCAGCACCCAAAGTGGTGTGAGGTCGCTTTTGGATTGAGTTCTGGTTCATTCATACGTACTACGAGTTGCCTCGTCCGGGAGTGAACGTTTGAACGTCCGCGTCAACAACATCGCACCCGGTATCCTCCCGTTTGAAATAACCAGTGCCTCATGCATCGGCTCACTGGGGAAACAATTGATTCCTGACACTCACCACCTTGTCATACTACAGCCGACGAGTCGGATGAGTACAATAAACCGAACATCGACAAGGCAGGATATGCGAAGGAGAAGGGTGTTCCTGCAGCCTGTCGTGCTGCAGGCTGCATTGATGCCACTTGCCGTCAATCACTGGTAAGCCTATGGTCAGCCTGTGGGTTTTCCTATGACACTCTCAGCCATGGTCGATGTTGAGCCGATCTTCCTTTTTGTTTCCTCTGGACTATCAACATTGAGGGTGGGTAGCTCCTTGAACCTTCTTGAGTTATTCTATTTTACCGTCGCACCTCTCCGGGCTCTTGAGATGAAACGGGAACATCACAGAACATACTCGGATTGTCTAGCACACACGCATGTACCCCGCTTTCCCCTCGACTGCCTCATTGTTTCCTTGCAATTGTACTGTTCAGTGCCGGTGCTATGTGACTGGATAGAATAAGTACCATAGAAGGGCTGTAAGTCACTGGGCGGAGACTTATAGGCTGAAAAACTCACTTCGAAAATCTATGCATACGTAGAATTAAAGGCCGATACTGGTCAGATATGCCTGCGCCGCCTTGGACTTTGCAGCGCTCCTGGTAGTTCCTTCTCCACTCGCGATGGGCACTCCGCCCACTGTTAAACGAAGAGTCGGGATTGGTACGAGACACGGAAAAGCAGGAGTGAACGCACACTTCGCAGTAACATAGATGGTCCCCGTGTTGTACTGATCCGTAGCGTCTATGCACCAGCACAAGTCCGCAGCCTGCCCGGTACTTTGCAAGTAGTTGTTGAGATCCCTGATCCAGTCACGGCCTGGATGCGGACAGTAAGTATCTGTATGGCCAGCAGGAAGAGCTGCAGGACGGATCTCTGCTAGCCATATCGAGTGATAAAAGGGGGGTGGGTTGGTAGTGACGTGGGTGAAATCGAGAAAGGGCTGTATGAGAGAACGAATACGAGGGAGTCGCTGAGGATTGTACAACATTGGTGCAACAACATCCTTCGCTAAGCCATCCTATACAATACCTCGCTGGAGAATATAGGAAGAAACGGTCATGTTATCCCAGCAGAGTCAGACCCTCTGACCATGCCATCCAAGCGGAACTTGCCAAACAAAGGTGCGGGAACGAGGCAAACGTACCCGCCATATCGTTTGAAGAAGGAAGGAAGTGCAATGCTGAGGACGACCGCAGAGCCAACAGTGGCGAATTTTCAGGGAATACGACTTGAAGGCAAGCAGTACTGGTGATTCGTCTATTTTTGCTATCTCACTTGTAAGTATTTCACACAAATTTCACAACAGCCTATCACGGATTCCCGCAGACGCTTGCAATAAATCGTTGTATTGCCCTTGATAACACTTATTTACGCTGAGTTTAGAATGCTACGAAATGTTGGATTAGCTTGGGATCGGCCTCATTTTTATACCCGCCGAATTCTGCCGGAATAAGTAGATGCGTCACCAAAGAAGGTGCAGTTTGGGATTTAGCATGGGACTTGGTCCCCCTTCGTCTTAAACATCGGCCTTTATTAAACGCTCCTGTCCAGGCTCTAAAAATCCAGAGTAAGAGCCAGGCCGATCTGCGCGTACACGGTAGACGTTTAGATAGCCACCTACCCACCACCGTCCTCAGCAAGCCGTGGACGTGAGTAGCCGCAGCCAGAAGCATTATTCATCTACTGTTGAGACGTGAATGAACTTCACGAGTCGATCGAATTCACTGCGGTGACGATGATGCCAGTGCTCGGCATACGAACATTCATACTTACCATCTTCCGGGCCTTCCCGCCACCAATCGCATGCCAGCCATTCGTGTGTTCGTGCATGTCACCTAACCACGCACAACTTGAACAAGGAGTCCAAGGCTGGGTTTGTGATCGAGTGACTTACTGCTTCATCACCTCGTGTTCGCCAAACAAAGTTGCAGATGCAAACGGGAAGTTTTATACGAAAGGAGATGGATGGGCCATGTGGCGAGCTCGGGCAATGTCGGGGTGGCGTATTATACAAAGCAGGACAAGGAAAAGTTACCAGAACGGATGCTGTGTGCGTTGACCACAAGGCTGATAGTAGCGCACCGGCGCCATCTCGGCAGGATTATATGGGAGTTTGGGGGGCTGAAACTTGAAACTCCCGATGCACTCGAACGCTGTAGGGATCGCGCAGAGTGGCTATGGATATCAGAGTCGAGGTAAGTATGAGCTCAAAGCGTCAATAGGAGATTCACACTCGCCATGCTTATTTAAAGCTGAATATCCCTTGACCGAATGGAGAGAAGAATATCATGCAATGAACCTTCGACATCATCGGCGACGCGGTGCTAGCTTCTTCATCGAGTCGTCAGCCAAGGACAGCCGCCAGTGAACAAGAATAGACTGGCATACCTGGATGGATCGCTTTGAACTGCCCCCGACATACCAATGTGTACCTATATTCTTGTTTGCTAACTCCAAAGCGTACAGGATGGAACACCTCGTATTCTTAGAAAATAACCGCCTGAGGCCGAGAAAGGACTGGAATAACCTCGTTCGAGGATCCGCGACGTCTTTGGCGCTTCAGTCGGAGGGTACACTGGATTGCACCGCAAGTCAGACAGAAATAAATATCCTACGAATGAACCATTCTTCGGCATTGGCAGTCCATGACGGTCTTCTATACCTTGGAGTGAGAGACGCCGTGGAGCTCAGAGCGCCCGTTGCCAGGACTGATGATGTTCTGCAGGTACGATGGACTTTGGCCGATGTATAGCCAGTCTATGTATATAAGATTAAATCGGGAAATGTTGCATAGCTGAAGAAACTCACCGATAGAAACCACGAACCCCCGGTGAGTGAAACAACAGAATATAGTTGTGCAATCGCCGTTGATTCTTGGATTATCTCCAACCCATCCTATTCGCCGCTCATCGTTCGTGCTGTCCACCATCAAAGGCTGAACATCCGCCAGTCCGCTCATCTTGGGCAGTCTGTATCAAGATTTCGTCAACCGAAACGCTCGCGGAATATTAGAGGCATACCCTGCATCAGTAATGCGGGGAACGCAATGAGATCGCAACCCAGTGATGCAGACGACACGAGAGGGCATCTCAATCATGATGACAGTCCGCCCAAAGCAAAGAGGAGAGTCTGAAGCATTCAACTACCCTCGCAACGCCCCTTTCCGGGCGGGTTTATCAATCCTAAAGGGCGAATCTGACGAACCGTTCGAATCTGTCAGAGGGCCGGAGTAATCAGCCGATCGTGACACCTTACCAAAACAAAAACACTAACCGGTCTTGGTGTGCTCGACGCAGGTTTTGCGGCGTAAGATGGGTTCATTGCGTTTCTTTCGGCAACGCTTCCACAAAATAGATTGACCATCCATTGGCTCATCGTCAGGCGACTGTTAGAACAAACAGCTTGTAAGTTATCAGCAATCACGGGCTGATAAACTCGAAGTGGTTCTCGAACCTCGAACGCTGCTCGGGGTTACTGTCCCTTTGCACACATTCTGTATCTGTGATACGAGAAATGGGGGATGTTGAGACCTGGATTGTTGATGCAAGAGCGTCGAGGCCCAAGGTGATTCCTGATGTTGACAGCCCACTGTCATCTCACATTATCAGTTCAGCGGGAGTGGCCCCGCGGAACGCATGTTCCAGAGATCTCAGTCGTCTATATCAAGCAAGAGGGTGCGTTACCGTCCGTATGATCTGACGAACCGTTTTGAAACTTGACTGAACAACGCAGTACCCCATGATCATGGTCAATGAGGATTATCCAAGATATTAGATGGCGTCAACCTTGGAACGCTCATCCACTCTCGGATCCCTTCCACCCAGTTTATTCTAGCTCATCCGCATCAACGATCACAATCGAATCAACGCAGACGGAGATGATGGTGGACGATAGTCGTTGACAGGACGTTCAACATTCAATCTCCGCAGTACCAGTGGTGCTGCCCCAGCGCCACACATCAACGCCACACATACGGCCATGTTTGAACGGCTAGCTATTGACCCCATTGCCTCACAATCCGGAAGTGCAAACGATGAATAGGATCAAGACCTGAGTGGGAGAACGCGCCGACAAAGTCCGCACGCGAGTGATGGATCATGAGAAATCGAATATGTTCTCCACCATTCGAAAAAGGCTCAAGGCGAAGAAGACCGCCTCCCTATGTTTATAGATCCGTCTCGTCAGCTCCACGAAGACGTCCACATCCGTCTCCTCGTCCGAGCCAAAGTCAGGATATAATATGCAGCCCGAAAATGAACTTGGCTACTCGAGCGCCATCTGTACGTGAGAATAGGATTTTCCCATTCCACGTTCGTGGGGCCTCCTGTCCCACAAGAAGACCGCAGAATCTTGGCCTGCGAAGTAGACGCGAAGGCAAAGGAAAAAAAAGAACAGAGAAGAGAAGAGGGAAGGGAAGAAGAAGAAGACTGATGGGTGACAGGAAGAAAGGGCTCCAAACGGGCAACAGCCTGGAACAGCTCCACGTCGAAGGGCTGTCTGAATCCGTCCTTCTGCACCTCTCCCCTTCCCTACCTTCACATCTCACCAAATCACCCGTATCACGGACTCACGGTATCGTTGTTGATCCCGCCCTCCGCATTGGGCCGTCCATCCATCGGGACTCGCTCCTCCCCCGCCCGTTTCCCTGTCTGTTTCTATTTCTATAACAGCGTCTCCTCTCGCTATATGATGCCCAGACGATACGTACACGCGTCCCGACAACCCACGATCATATGCGCAACGACCGAGGGACACGGTTTGGACGTATTTCCAGCCTTGGGCACGGATGTGTGCGGGAGGAAGGTGGTGGAGTGGGATACTAGGGTCCAGGGTTCCTGCATGCATGCCCCCCCATCCCTAACATAACCATGCATGCGATGGTGTGGACCGTAAACCCATAGGTCAATCGCACGACATCGATGGTCATTTTCCTCAAATTTAGAGAAATATTATGGTAAGAAGGGGAAGCCACATACCGAGATCATTCCGGATGGGCACTGGACAGATCCGAACTGCATCCTAGGACCTATTTATGTAGCCAGGGTATATGCAAGGATATGTGATCCCATGTACATACTCGTAGTCCTCGTAATCGTGGGCAGTACGCACTGCATCGACAGTAACACTGGCAGTACCGTCGATGCCGTTCCCGAGCTTAATCTTGCAGGGGGGTACACATCGGGAGGGTGTTTCGTTCTCATGAAGTACATACTTGCCACGGCGCGAGGATGACGCACCGACGGTCCCTGAAGCAGAGCAGCAAAAAATAACCACAGATATCTGAAAGGAGTAAACGAGGATGAGCACTGAGGCCGCAAAAGACGGATCGAAGACGACGGGATCGGAGGCGGGTCACTTGGATGATAGACAGACCGCGAAAGGAAAGACAAGAGACGGAGACGGAACATGGAAAGGGAAGGTCCACAACAAACTCTAATCCGTGCGCCCTTGTAAGCCCCCCCGGCCGCCCAGCGTATACGCACAAGATGTCTCGAGAGATGAAGTGATTGGTGTTGTGTCGGTTCATGAATCAAAAGCAGCCGCAGCGCCGCATGCTTCTGACTTCATGGAAATTTGTCTGCTTCATTAGCAGGCGGGCGGGCGTGCGTTATCGATGCATGCAGAGAAAAAAAAATTGCGGCCCCATACAGGCTTATTGTTGCGTTTGGCGTCGCGTCGAGGAGAACACGACCTCTCCCGGCCACGTGCCAGTCGCAGACCTGTATCCAACCCAAACGCGATCTCGCGAACAAACACGTGTATCAGCGCGACGCGTCCAGACGCGTTTCGTTTTTTTTTTGTATGTACGTCCGCCTTCCATTTCGGGACATACGTCTTCCCGATCGGGCGTTTCGAGCGGATTGATATCAGGAGACTGGAGTGGAGTTGTTGGTCTCGGCGGAGGTAAGTACTTTATCTTCGAGTTTGGAGACTCAGAGTGGGCGGGACGGATGAGTTCGAAGGCTTACTGTACGCGAAGTTGAAGTTGCGGTGTGCAGACGGTCGAGAGGGCCCAGGGGAGCCGGAATGGCTGACGGGCGCTGCTTACTTTCTGGTGCCAGTGTATGAACGCACGCAAGGAATCACACAAAAAAACACTTATACATACAACAACAATTCTTCATTTATTCTCCGTCTTCGTCCCCTGCCTCGTCTTCATATATGTAGCTATGCCAAGGATCGTGTCGTAAAGTATCTACTATCTAGTAACCCACCGTCGACGATTTCGGCAAGACAAGACATATGTATGTGTGCATGCGAAAGCGACGAATGTGAGGATTGGGTTGGGTTGGGTTGGGTTGCGAAGGTGGGAAGGCGGGGATGGAAGCGGGAGAAAGGAGTCCAAAGATATTCAAGGGGATTCAGAGACCGAAAAAAGACAGTGCATGGATGATCAACGTTCAAGCTTTAAGTAAAGAATCTATCGAGTTCGTTTCGTTCGTCTCGTTCATAAGACATACACAAACACAAAAAGAAACCAGGAATGAATGGAGGGAAGAATGGACATAAATGTACGTAACAACCCAAAGAAAAAGCGGCATAAGGAGGAAGGAGGAGAAAAGCCAGGAATGGGGAAGGAGGAATCGAATTAAGGGGCGAGATAGCTAGAGCGGAGAGCGTACGATGGTTTGCGACGGACGGATGACGGGCGGAGAGCAGTAACGGTAACAGTAACGGTAACGGTAACGGTGCAGAATCAAAAAACCAGAAGTCAGAAGATAAAGGATAAAGGATAAGGGATAAAGGATAAAGGATAATGTTAAGCGGCAGCTTGACAACGAGAGCGAAAGCGAATAAGGTGAGGGAATAGTGATATGTAGACCGTCCGTTGGTGACCGGTGATGAGCGGCGGTGTGGGCGGCGGTGTGGCGGAAGAGGGAAGAATAAAAGGAAGGGAATAAGGTACGTATACTGTAGAATAGAAAATCAAGTGGCGTCGAGCCAGTCGGAAGTGAAATTGAAACGGATGGGGATAGGTGGGAGGAGGACGGTGATGACTGATGAGGAGTGCGTGGCGTGTGATGGGAGGGACGGGACGGGATGGGAGGCAAAGGGGCAATGATGATGTCGATGTCGATGATGGAGACGGTTCGGAATGGGGAACGAGATGGAGACGGGGTATGTTACATATAATAGACAACAGACAACTAATGAACCGGAGGCGCACTGCCTAGCGGGACGTGTGGAGAGTACAGATGCTTTTGGATTGATTTAGGGAATTCTTCTTCGTTTTCTTCTTCATCGTCGTTGATTATACTGCATGCGTGGGAACCAATCTGCGTGACCAACATCCATGAGCACACGACCATCTCAAACCAGAGAAAAAAGAAAAAAAAACGGAGGGAAATGATGCTCACAAATAGCAAAACGCGGTCGTCACCAGGACCGTTCATCACCGCACATTGAACACCCAAGAATCGTCTTTCGTCCCCGAGGTCTTATTCAAACCGTCCACCCTCGTCTTGCCGACCAAGAAATCGACCCTCTTCACGCCCTTTCCCCTCTCCTTCTCCCTCTCCATCCCGTTCACGAACGCCCTCCACCTCTTTTCGAACGCATCGCTCACGGCCTTGCCCATGGCCGGAGCCAGAGCCTTAAACTCCGCCTCCTTCACCGGCGTCCTCATATTGCTGTACAGGGCGTCGAGCACGTCCTGTACCGAGATGAACTTTGCGCTGTTGGGTGAGGCAGTGGGCGAAGGCTCGACGGTGATATTCCAGGGCAAGGACGGGCACTGGAGCACGATGGAGGGTACCGGTGGGAATGTGGCGGGTGCGGCGAGTGCGGAGGCGGGCAGGTGAAGACTCTGACGGTTCGGGGGTGCGGAAAGGTCAAAGACGAGATGAGGGGATGCGAGGGCGGGATTGATGGTGACAGGCACGGGAGGAGGTTGCGGGTGGAGATACCCTCCGGACGAGTACGAGTCACCGCGTGCGTGACCGGGTCGGGAGGGTGGGAGATTCGAGAATAGTTCGGACGGAGAGAGGTTGGTCGAGACGGGTGACGGGGTGTAGACTTGGGGCTGGTAGCTCGCGCGTGGCGTGCGTTGGGAGGATTGAGTGGGGGTGTTGAGACCGAGTGTGGGAGTGGGCGGTGTGGCGAGGTTGTACAGGTTGGTATACGTGGGTGAGGGTGGTGTAGATGGACCCGGGTCAGACTCGATACTGTCTGTCTCTGAGGACGACGGCGAGATAGGCCTGTAGCTATCCACTGGATCACTATTGAAGCGGACACGACGGTGATCCATTGGAAAGCTATGGGTTGTTAGATGACTCGAAGTTCGGTGTTCTGCTCGCTGGCGTCTACTGGGATGAGTATGTGCTCGTCGTTGGTTGCGATGAGGGGGAGCAGCGGGGCGGGTGGTGAGGAAGGAAAAGGCGGGAGGTGTTGGGGTTTAAATAGGTGGATGAGGGAGGTACAGCAACAGGCCCAGAAAAAGTTGGCTCAAAGCGCGTCGCTGGCTGGCCACAAACATGTCGATAGCAACCCACGGGCTCGGCGCGTCCCTTTCTATGTACTCCAGGGCCGGACCCGAGCCATAGCTCTCCCGTATGAACGCATCGGGATATCTCTCGTGGAATAAGAGGCAGTCCTGCCTGCTACGGGCCAAGGACCAAGGCGGCTCAGGCTGAGGACACAGGTGCGGGAGAAGGGAAGCATAACTGACTCAGATCATATTCGCATTTCACTCGCTTCCTGTGCATCGTGTCGCCTCCAGAACGTCAAAGGCATCGCAAGCGCACCGCCCGCCTTGCGGCTGCTTTTTCTCCTCTCTAGGCAATTCGAGGCGACCCGTGACCGTAAATCGTAGTCGATACCGCGAACTCGAGATAGCTTCAGATCTGACATGCGTCTTCCGCGATGCTACCAACCGTCCATCGATGCCTTTCAGGCAGCGATCCAATTTCATTACCCTCCTTTATTTCTCTCTCTTGCTCTTGTCCTCACCTTGACTACTAGTATGCCACACGATCATGCCACCGCAGAATATCCTTGCTTTGCTCGTCCCCCTGCGCTCCATTATCCCACTGCCACCCGAGCGCCAAATCTCGGCCGGCGAGTCAGGCCATACGTATGTCGAGCGCTTCCGAGTCCAAGCTGGGGTCACTGGGAACCAGGGAAATACATATCATATCATCGCATCACAGCCCCTCTTGCAATTCCAACATCCGGTAGGCCGAGTCCTCCTTCCATTTCCTGCTTGCGACTTCTGAAAATAGGCTAACTGAGACGAGGACACCGCTTCCCGTCACGAGCTCGCAGAAATGACTCGCGCGTCCTAGGTTCCTGGCAGAGTCACCGTTCGTACCCAAAAATGCATCTTTGGACTCAGGCATAATCACGCTCTTGGGACCAGTGGCATGTTCTTGATTATCTATTTCGGACCTTGGCCTTGCTGTCTATGTACGTGGAACGTGTAGAGCACTTACATCGCCGCGAGGCTTCATTCGCGCTTCATGGGCTCACCATGACTAGGATCCCTGTGTGTATGTGTGTGTGTATGTGTATGTGGACAAAAAAATGATCCCTGTTATTCCTGTGCTGTGCCGTCCAGATCGTCACGAACTGCGACGAATCTACCTTTCCGTCTGTCAGTGATTACGATTACAATTAAGATTATAGATTATCGAACGTAGAATCTCCTCGGCCGTATGATAGCCTCGTGTAGGCCGGACGTACGCCTACATACAGTACATACGGACCACAGGCGACTGGCTCCCTAGGACGCCGGAATGAATGTGCCATTCAAGGCTCCCCGTGCGCTACGATACCCGACGTATGTACATACCTGGGTCTCCTGAATCGCCCGAAGTCTGAATTGCTCGCCGTCTCGCCACGTCCGCTCCGTCAGCCCATTGGTAGACATCGATATCCCAGCGCTCAATGCTCAGTTCTCACTCGGATCATAAGCTGCAGACTGCAGTACTCGTACAATGCGGTATTTGCATGGCATGTTATGCCGTGAGCGATGGATTATCTCTATCCATCGCTGGTGGATTCAGAGCATACAGTATTCAGCAAGTGTTTGAGTGTTCAGTGTGTTGTGTATGTGTATGCTTCTTCTGATGTCTGTGTACGCTTCTTCCAATCTCTGTGTGTACGCTTCTTCCAATCTCCAACACGAGCACTCGTCATCCTCGTTCTTGATCCTCTCTTGTTCAGTCCACCCGAATATCACGACTTATCAGGTATACCCACTCCATGTTTTGCTCACACCGTAGAGGAAAGAGCATGCGTGTAGGCCTGCGGTCAGCTCGGGTAACAAATCACAGAAACGGGATATCAGTACTGCGATACTGGACAGTGTTACTGCAAGGTGCATATGCATATGCATATGCTCCGGAATTCAGCTACCTGCCTGTCTGCGTGAATTTCGCCATCGGACGCCACTGGATTTTACTATCGATATCGGACACCACCGAATTCAGTCGGACTCGCACGTACGCAGGCTCTGGGGGCAGGTAGCAAGAATTACGAATATTAATAACTTATTTCACGCGTGGCTTGCAAGACATCCCCTCTTTATTGCAGTATCTGGTATACCGTGACTGAGCTGATTTATCACATGTGCTTATACAGGTAAGGTGAGGTATATCCCCTCTGGACTATAATATGCGTGCTTACTCGTAGACTGTAGTCCCCCGTGAGCTGCGATCACGTTGCAGGCGTAGTCCACTCCACGCCCCTCGTAGCCTTGGCACCTCGCCCCGCACACGGTCCAAGGTCACTCGAAATCGCATCGATATCGACAGGCTGTACACGCTCTCTCGAATCTCGAGCATGATCGCCCACGAAGTCTCATCATCTGAATCACCATCACTGCCATCACGATTAATATTCGCCGTGCGTCCGCCGACCATCGACCATCGGGCATTGGCGGTGCAAAATGCCAATAATGCCTGGATGATCTACTTTCGCCGCCGGGATCGTAAGGTACCCAGCGACGACGACGAAACGCTATGCACTCCACATCCACATCCACATCTACGTCAGATATGGACCTGTGCGCCGTCCGTACCTTTCGCGCAACAAGATGAGTCTCCGAGTCGGCTGGGTCCGCGTATGCGTGATTTATTCTGGGACTCAGAGGAGGAAGAAAGGTCACGGTATCATCAAAGTCGCGCCCGTATTGCGCATGGTCGCATTTGGGTCTCCTTCTCACAGCACGGTAAACATAAATATAAAGTATACCCACTAATAACCTCTCTATCGTTCAGGACCCACGCTTGTCACATCAGTATGGAATTCAGAACCCGGGACAACACTTCGAGGTCCCTCGCAGCATGACCGGCGCCTCTCACGCGTAGAGTACTCACAAACTCGCCGGCCGATTTGCGAGTCGGAAACACCCTCGAAATTGATCCAGATCTTGCGCACTACTAGTTGGATTCCATTCAGGTCCAAGGCGTAAACTGTGCCCCAATGGACGTATCCTATGGGCAGCAGTAGCCAATGAGGTCGTTTGTTGTCGGGCGTTCTGCGATTGCATGGGGACTCGGATGGATGCGCTTTGACATCTGCATCGACATCTGTGATCCCGAGACAGAGACAGATTTCCGATTTAGGATCGGCGTAGGTAGAGGTAAGAGGCGAGTGAAGAGTCTTTTTCACCCTGTTTCACGAGTGAAATATTTCTCATGCTTTTGATCGCTTGATTCCTTCACTAGGTCAGGAATCAAGATTCACGACCGGCAGGTGCTGTTGGACGTTGTGCGTCGAGTGCAGTCCAGGACACTGGATCGAGGTAGATTAGATTAGATGTACCGAGATCGAGGACAAACGATGTACATACTCCGACCTCCCAAAAGGGGAATAAATTGTCTCTTGCCTTTCTGCTGTCACTGCGTGAGCTGTTTTCAACAGGTTATGGGCCGCGTGCAGTCCGAACGCGCTAAATCTTCACTTTGCTGTTAATGCTTATTGGACTTCACGCCTAAATAAACAACTCGCGCCAACGGAAACTTGATGACCGACCCAGCGGGCGGCCAAACGAGAAGTTCTTCCGCTACGTCTTCAACTTTTACTTCTGTTCCACTTCATACTGTACCGTTACCCGCCGGAATGGCTTTTAACCCTTTTTAACTCCTGATCCTTCACGTTCTTACGTTACGCATAGAGCTCGTACAGCACCAATTTCTCACTTGCAAAATGACCCTCATTCTCGTTCCGATTCGTCACGATCGTTTGCCTCAGTACCGTTACCTTCGCAGTATAATCATTATTCCCAATCATTCCCCATTCAACCTTCTGTACCTGTAAACCCAGATATGTTTCAACATTCCAATCAATTCCCCTCGCAGAATCATACTGTAGCA
>NW_006763134.1:2235949-2242990 GCF_000264905.1 Stereum hirsutum FP-91666 SS1
GAATGACCCGTGAGAGCGCTTTCATAGATACACGTCGATGTGGTTTTCACTGGGGCATTGTACTCAAGAGGCTCAGAATGGCTCCCCTCAATATCTAACACACATTCTGGTTTGTAAAGAGATGAGCAGCAGGAGCTCTGAGTGTGGTACAGCAGTACAGACCAGTGTTTGGCTGTTTTATGAACCTATATTAGGTTGGATAATTGTGCACCAAGCCCTCAAATTATCTACATCATTGTACAAGCCTTCATAAATTTTTGCGGTATTTCTACTATTTTACTGAGGGAGTGTAGCCCCAAAAACAGTGGAGCTGGAACTCGGCAGAGCATTTGTGTGGCCCGAGTGGCACGCGAAAGGGCACGCGTCGATTAAGTAATCTGGGACCCCGAGAACCTGTCAACGTTCCTGCGAAGGTCGAGGACGCAAGCCGAAGAGCGAATCCTGAAATTAGACCTGATACACCAGGGCAACCGTATCTGTGGGCTGGGCAATATACTCTGTTGGACGTTGTGCGTCGAGTGCAGTCCAGGACACTGGATCGAGGTAGATTAGATTAGATGTACCGAGATCGAGGACAAACGATGTACATACTCCGACCTCCCAAAAGGGGAATAAATCGTCTCTTGCCTTTCTGCTGTCACTGCGTGAGCTGTTTCCAACAGGTTATGGGCCGCGTGCAGTCCGAACGCGCTAAATCTTCACTTTGCTGTTAATGCTTATTGGACTTCACGCCTAAATAAACAACTCGCGCCAACGGAAACTTGATGACCGACCCAGCGGGCGGCCAAACGAGAAGTTCTTCCGCTACGTCTTCAACTTTTACTTCTGTTCCACTTCATACTGTACCGTTACCCGCCGGAATGGCTTTTAACCCTTTTTTAACTCCTGATCCTTCACGTTCTTACGTTACGCATAGAGCTCGTACAGCACCAATTTCTCACTTGCAAAATGACCCTCATTCTCGTTCCGATTCGTCACGATCGTTTGCCTCAGTACCGTTACCTTCGCAGTATAATCATTATTCCCAATCATTCCCCATTCAACCTTCTGTACCTGTAAACCCAGATATGTTTCAACATTCCAATCAATTCCCCTCGCAGAATCATACTGTAGCACCAGATTCACATTCGTTCGAACAAGGACTGTTTCCGAATTCTTTTATTCCTCATGCAGACGACAATACTTCCTCAACTGATTCTTTTATTACTATAGTAGAACAATTACCACCACTATCGCAGACGACAACTCCCCAACCTGCCGCTTGGTTCCCACCGAACGCGCAGCAGCCATCAACTCATCCGGAAGGTCACGAGCGAAGTACCGGCCGTGCTTCGTTGGACGACTTTCGGAGAGGGTTAGATGCGGTCGTAAACGGGACAAGTCTGCATGATGTAAGGAACCCGCAGGTCTCACCAACCGGCGGGGCGTACCAGGGGGAGCGTGTGAGCATGAGAGCGGGACGCGGCGACGTCTCGGGTGCTCACGACGTTAACCCGGGTGCACCTGGTGGGGAAGCTCACCAGGCCTTCAGGCAGCAAGTTCCGCTGGAGCGAGGCATGGGATATCGGACACAGATGTCGCAACCACAGCCAACTCCAGCCGCCATATATCACTCGACGCCACTCACGAATGTTCCTGCTACGGCCGGGAACGCTCCGTCGAATGCATACAACGGCAACCACGCGTGGAGTCAACCACCTAACCACACCACGCAATATGCGCCTGACCCATCACAGGGCGCATATACTCATCCTCCGGCGATCGCTAATCAGCATACATACCAACCGTACGCGTACGCCACGCCACAACCGACCACCATGCCGCCACACCAAAATCAACAACAATCCTTTCATGCCCCGGCGGCACCGGTCTACCACTATCATCCACAACAACCTCCTCCCGACGTCGCATCGAATACGAACGCGAAAGCAGCGGCGGCGGCGATCATGCAGGAGGCATTGGCGTTACCACGAACGGCGTTAACGGCGGTTCCTTACCTTACGCCGGAGGAACAAGCCCAAATCCAAGCGATGCTCATGGACTACGTCAAAATGTTCCACGCGAACGCATCAGGATCAAAACTCGAATTACTTCGCGTCGACAACTGGCACCAGTGGTGGAAGCCCATGGTGCGAGTTCTCGAGGCGAGCGGACTCGACACTCTCATCAATTCGGAGATCCAAGTGCCGATGTCGAGCAAGGCGAAGGAGGCGAGGAAGCAGCTCAACGCCCGGATCATTGCGCTCCTGAGGGGGTACATGAACCAGGAGGTGTTGCAGCGGATGGAAGGCCTCTCGTACACGACGGTCTTGGAGTTTTGGAACGCACTTCAGGTCGAATTCACCACGCAAACGATCGTCCACCGACTTGTCAACTTCGAAGAGACACTCAGTTTCAGCTTCCGACCGAATCGCACCGACAACCATCTCACACTGTCCAAAATTCGGGAGAAAGCGACGATTACGTTGGGAGATGGGTTCATGTCGGTGGATGATTTTGTGGTCGTGAGTGCGGTTCGTGCACTGGGCCAACACTACCCCGAGGAGAAGGCCAACTTCGAGAGGAAGGGGGTACCAGGCGGGGTACAAGAGATGGTCAGATTCGTCCAGAGCATCGACGTTCAGAACAAGTCCGCGAAACCGAAACCGTACTCCCGAGCGAACATTGCCTATCCCGATGATGGCGCTTTCGCTGCGGTACAAGACGAATCTATTCGACCGTGCTGCCATTGCACCCGGGAGGACCACATCGGACGTGAATGTCATCGGAAGTACGGAATGCCACCGGACGTCTTGGCGCATTATCGGACGCAGAATGCGTTACGTGGGGGACGTGGTGGAGGTAGAGGAGGCCGTGGTGGAGGCAGTGGTACTTACTCCGGCCGGGGAGGTGCCACTGTGCCACACCAGGTGAATGCTGCTACCGAGAGGATCGGAGCAGGAGAGGGGGAATGTAGAGGAAGGATAGAGGGACAAGGATGGAATGACGAGGGTCAGGAAGGAGGGATAGAGGGATCAGGAGGAGATAGTGGGGAGAAGGGAGATAGAGAAGGGGACGCTCAGGACGAGACACATGTAGCTATCGAGTTCTCGGGGAGGGATCTCGACGGCTACATCGACTCATTCCAAGGAGTGGTCTACCCAGGGGTGGTGGATAGCGCGCAGGCGGCTGTGATGGACGAGGAGGTGCCTGGACCGAAGCAGCGCAAGCCGAGGATCCATATACCCGAAGGCGACGATTGTGTGTCCTTAAACTGGGCGATGTACACAAGGTCCGAGGACAATTTCTCGCCAGTCAACGGATTCCACGTCGACAGCGGCTCCAGCGTCCATATTTCCCCATCGAAAGAAGACTTCACGTCGCTCACCGAAATAAGTCCTCATCCTATTCGTGGCGTGGGAGGTTCCATCATATACGCAGTCGGGCGGGGCACGATAGCGATACGGATGGGCAAAGGACACAAGGGCGTACTGCGTTTGGTGAACGCTTTGTACGTGCCGCGTGCTTCTCTGCGCCTCATATCTGCTGGGCGCCTGGATGTCGAAGGGCTGGCGATAGTCATTGAGAACGGTCGACTACTCATCAAACCTTCGGCCAACTCGCCACACGTTACCGCGGTCGCCAAACGCCTACAGAACAACCTATACGTCGTGTTAGGGACGACTCACGTTCGTCACAAGTCTTCTCACGCTGCACAGTCAATGTACTCATCATCCAATCCGCATATCCTACCAGAAATACAACCGTTACCGAGTCTCATCGACGAAATAAACTTCGCGCTCGCTCCAGATGACGCCATGACGTGGCATAATCGGATGGGGCACTGTAGCATGGACACGGTAGTGGATATGGCGAAGAAGGGGTTGGTGACGGGGATGCGGCTGTCGCTGAGAACCATTCCACCCACTTGTGAACATTGTATTCTCGGAAAACAGTCTCGTATTCCAGTGCCTGCTGTGCGTGAGGGGCATCGTGCGCAGCGGCCACTCGAGATTGTCTACGCGGATATTTTGGTTACTCGGACGGTGGAGGGGAGACAGCACGAGGAGTATACGTTGCATATCATCGACGATCACTCGTCGATGGACTTTGTGTTCCCGTTGCGAAAGAAATCAGATGCAGTTGAGGCGTTCTTGACGTGGGCGAACCAGGCAGAGAGGCAGACAAAGCAGAAGTTGGGGATCATCAGAGCGGATAATGGTGGGGAATTTACGAAACTCAACTTCAGCGACTACCTCAGATCGGGCGGTGTGATCCTACAAACATCGGCACCATATTCATCGGCGCAGATAGGTAGAGTGGAGAGGGCTCATCGAACAATTTGGACTAGGATGAGAGCTTCACGGTCATATGCCGCCTTACCCCCGAATCTTTGGCCTGAACTACTGATCACAATGTCCTACCTCAAAAATAGGACACCCTCTCGAGCGCTTGGCGACACGACACCATACGAACTCTGGTTTGGCCAAAAACCGGACGTCTCACACCTACGAGAAATCGGGGCTCGCGCCTTCGTACTCGACATGCCGCCAGAGAAGAACCCGAAGATATGGAACAGGTCGACGGAGATGGTGTTGATTGGGTACTCAAGTACGTCGAAGGCATATAGAGTTTATGATAGGGCGACGCGGAGGGTGTATACGACGAGGCAGGTGCGGTTCATAGAAGCAAAGGATAACGTTGCCAGACCACACAGACCAGATATCACACTTGATAGTGGACGACCAGCCGTGGAACCAGCAGACGAATCCCAGGAACCGCGAGCCCCACTTATCCACGACGAGACACAACCATCACACATTCCTGACGACAGTATCGAACTCCGGCCGGGTGTCGAACCGCCCGGGCAACAGTCACTTCCGAGGAGCGATACTCCGTCACAACCAGAGAACCACACACCAGACCAACAACGACCGAAGAGGACAGTCAAAATATCGAAGGATATGGCGCGGTCACTCGGTATCGATCCCGAACAACGATTGGCGCAGATACCGATCGACTACGATGTGGCGGCGGGCAACAAAAGAAGAAAACCGAAAACAAAATCAATGGCTGCCGTCCTAGATCCATCATCTCTCCCATCTTACCTCGTCGAACTCGAACTACCGCCAGTATCCGAAGACGCAACATACTCGTATATCATGGCGGCGATCGACGGTCTCATCCAAGACCAAGCTCCGCCACGTACGTTTCAAGAAGCCATGCAAAGACCAGATGCGAAACAATGGATAGAAGCGTACGAGGCGGAACTCGCGTCCATACGGAAGCACGACGTATACGAACTAGTGCCGCGTTCTTCAATACCGAAGGGTCGACGCACGGTGCGGTGTAGACCAATATTCGACTACAAGCGGGACTCGACCGGGAAGATTGTGCGATACAAGGTCCGATTGGTCGCCAGAGGGTATTCGCAGATAGAGGGACTCGACTACAAGGAGACATACTCACCGGTCGCTCGTATGGAGTCTCAACGGTTGGCGTTTCACTTGGCCGCCGTCTTGGATTGGGATATGGAGCAGCTGGACATCAAGACGGCGTTCTTGCATGGCGAGCTAGAGGAGGAGATTTGGATGGAACAGCCGGAAGGATGGAAAGAGGCAGGACAGGAGGACTGGGTGTGGAGGTTGAAGAAGGGGCTGTATGGGTTGAAGCAGGGATCGAGGATTTGGAACAAAAAGTTGGATGGGAAGCTGAAGGAGATGGGTTTCGAGCGGCTGTCGACCGAGTGGTCGATATACCACCGAAAATCGACGACCGGAGTGTCCATCATCGTCTTGCACGTTGATGACATGAACGTCTTGGGAGATTCGCCAGAGGAGATTAGGCGGGTGAAGGGGGGATTGAGAGAGGATTTCGACGTGGTGGAATTGGGGCCGGTCGAATGGATCGTGGGCTTGAGAGTTCGACGAGACAGAGCTAACCGTCATGTCTTCATTTCTCAAACAGCTCTTATCGACGACATCATCCGCCAGTTTGGCCAAACCGACGCAGCGCCAGTCATCACTCCCCTAGACCACAACATCCGTTTATCGTTCGAGGACTGCCCGAAACCAGACGACGCAGAGCACAAGACCCACATGACCAGTGTACCGTATCGTCAACTCATCGGATGCCTCATGTACGTCGCGCTCGGAACTCGACCGGACATCGCATTCGCAGTCAACTTCTTATCACAATTCAACGCAAATCCGGGACGCAACCACTGGCAGGCAGCGATCCACGTCGTCAGGTATCTCAAGAGGACGAGAAACTTCGAACTCAGACTAGGAGGTGCGGGACCAATAGAGCTGAATGGTTTTTGTGATTCAAGTTACGGAGGATTTGCAGGGCCGAGTGGGAGTAGAAGGTCGACGTCGGGATATGGGTTTGCGATGGGAGTAGGGGCAGGTCTTATATCGTGGAGCTCGAAGAGACAAGATGTCACGGCGACTTCCACGGCAGAGGCGGAGTACATGGCATGTGCGCATGCGGCGAAGGAGGCCATCTGGTTACGAAACGTACTCACCCAACTCGAACTGGGGCCGAAGGAGGCGACGGTCATACAGTGCGACAATCAGTCTTCCATAACACTCACTCGGGACCAGGGTCACCATTCAAAAACCAAACACATCGATATTCGACACCACTTTATTCGAGACTACGTCGAAATGGGGAAGCTTTACTTCCATTATGTCCCAACAGCGGAGAACATCGCCGACATATTGACAAAAGCACTCCCTTCGGCAGCACATCATTATCTGCGACGAAAACTAGGACTCATCGCTCCCACATGACTCGCGAAGGAGGAGAGAGCATAGGTCGGGAGTCAGGAGGAGCATGATGCATATTTTTCTCGGTACATATATTCCTCTTCTCATCATCTCTGGCTTGAGGAGGAGTGTTGGACGTTGTGCGTCGAGTGCAGTCCAGGACACTGGATCGAGGTAGATTAGATTAGATGTACCGAGATCGAGGACAAACGATGTACATACTCCGACCTCCCAAAAGGGGAATAAATCGTCTCTTGCCTTTCTGCTGTCACTGCGTGAGCTGTTTCCAACA
>NW_006763134.1:2243199-2291321 GCF_000264905.1 Stereum hirsutum FP-91666 SS1
CGGAGAACATCGCCGACATATTTACAAAAGCACTCCCTTCGGCAGCACATCATTATCTGCGACGAAAACTAGGACTCATCGCTCCCACATGACTCGCGAAGGAGGAGAGAGCATAGGTCGGGAGTCAGGAGGAGCATGATGCATATTTTTCTCGGTACATATATTCCTCTTCTCATCATCTCTGGCTTGAGGAGGAGTGTTGGACGTTGTGCGTCGAGTGCAGTCCAGGACACTGGATCGAGGTAGATTAGATTAGATGTACCGAGATCGAGGACAAACGATGTACATACTCCGACCTCCCAAAAGGGGAATAAATTGTCTCTTGCCTTTCTGCTGTCACTGCGTGAGCTGTTTTCAACAGGTGCACCCCATCGCCAACCTCCGACTTCGACTCTGTGCGTTCGGGACCCTAAGGAGCGAAGTTCGAACAGATAGTATGGAGTCTGGACTGACATCGTAACCGGCACCTCTGCGCTGCGTCCTCTGCGGCGTTTGGCTGATACTAACTATTTTTATTAGTCTCGCCTGGCCTCACGCCACCACCAAAGATTGATGGGGTCGGGAGCGCTCGGCGTGCTGCGGATGTAGTTCTAATATTACCGAATTCGTGCAGTGTCTTGACTCGGAGCCTGAGGGCTTTCGCTCCAATGTCGCCTTGTTCAGAGTCGAACACCGGACGTTGAACTATAGCGAGTTCTATGTCGGGTTGCACAGTCGTTCCTCTGGATTGGTGTCGAGGTAATTTTCTTCGCTGAGGATGGGTCAGACTCGGTATTCTTCTTCTGGTTGATGACCATGTACTCATTGGGTTCCTCTTTTCACCGTGCTCTGGCCGGGCCAGTGTCCGCATACAGAGTCTATGATACGAAATCGCCACATTGCGTATCACTCCCCTCCCGAGTCATCAGCTTGATTATATGGTTCAATCGTGACCGAGATCCTCAGATAATACACTGCTCGGCCCACTGATTACTGATTATTCCGCTCCCTTGACAGTTCGTCAGATTCCCCCACCATCCGAGCCGTTGATAGCCCCGACAGGAGATGGGCGTGGCGGGGTTGATACCGAGCGATACTGTCAGAGCATCTTCTTTGTGCTGATACGTTGTTGATGGCGGACGGGATGTAATCATGATCAGACAATGTCTTTGTCTCCACAGCTTCTAGATCAGTTGTCGGCAGCAAGTCTCTTTCCTCACAGCTCGGTGTCTCCCGCGGCGTTCTGGTGGGACCATCCAACGGTCCTCGGACAAGTGCGCAGTGTTTGGTTGCATTCGGGCTCGGAATACCCGATGGTCGGATGGCAGGACGGCCGTTGCGCTGATCAAGGCGGGATGAGCGAAGAAAGATATAGGGGAAGCGGGATATGTTTTCAAATGAACACTCGAAACGGAGAGTGTTTTCCTTCCATCATTGCCTCCTCTCTCCGGTCCTCTACGGCTGGATCACTATGTCCAATTCTAGTTTAAGTGTCCTCCCAGGCTAACTACCTTCCGCTCTAGACATGTACACTGTGCCTGCATAGAAGAAGCGCCACGAAGAAAAACCGCTCTTGGCTATCCCATTCCAAGACCAAGAAGCCAACCATATCTTCATGTTCAGAGGCCTATTTTTACGCGTTTCAGGGTATCTATACTGACAAGACGTTCTCTCAGCCCGTCTGCGTCTTGAACTGTCCTGGAAGTCTCCAGGAATAAGACTCTTCTCATCCATCCATATGTCTGCAGGCACAAATAATCGACACAGCAACAGTGCGGTGTTCACTGCTTTCTATATTATTGCGACTCGGCGCTCATACTTCAGTCCATCGTGTCTCCAATGACGGATGTGTTGGGGTGTGGACGGTGCTAGCCGCGTACTCCGCATTCGTTGAAAGACACTCTTTGCTAGGAACCTCAACATGATTCAAGCGCCTCCGCCGTCACGCAAAAAACATCTCCTCGAGGTCTCCAGCACCTTCCGGATACTTGCGTCCCTTTTCAATATACGAAACGCTACATTCAGACCGACATTTTTGGGTACCGAGGCACACCGAGGCGGCCATCTGTCTCCATCCGCCGCCAAAGTCCCCGCATGTGATCGTACCTTCATTTGGCAAACACGAGGTGACGGATGTGAAGCACCTACGTCAGCTCAGCGCTCGGCCTCCGAGTCTCACTCCCGAAGTTACTTGTCTAAGTGTTCGATCAGCACGAAGGTCCCTGGCTGATGTGATTTTGTACTACATACCGATCATGAAGGTCTGGAAGGGAGGACGTCACGAACGCTCGCAAAACCAAACGCGTCGTATCTATAATCTAACGGGATCTTCGTCATCGCAGCCAACTCGATCGACTCGTGGAGTTCATTCATGTAGGAACAGCAGACGAAATCTTTTTGTCAGCGGCTATTTGGCATGCACGCCGTGCGTTTACTGTGTTCGAGCTGATGCTTTGTTTTTCTGTTCTATACTTTGTGATGTAAGTACTATCATGGCATTTTAATTACCGGTCGTTGCTGTTAGGTTTCGATAATTAACTTCAGCCGCGGCGTCTACTTATGTTGAACCAACTCGGGGTTCCAAGGACAACAGCCTGCAGGTCTCCCCGAGTCAAGACACTGCGCAGATTTTCAGAACGATTCCGCGTTGTTATCGGTGGACCCCCAGTCCTAGGGGAGTATAGGAGAGACATGCGTAAATTTAGGCGCTCCTAGGAGGGCCAAGGCTCTTGGGCCACAATGTCATTCCATCTTGCGCCACACTAGATTTATTCGTCTTTCGGGCGTGTTCGGAACGACAACTGAAATTTTGGCTTGCTCCGAACCACAACAGCTGTTTTCTGGTCGTACGCTCTTTCCCCTCTCGCCTGATTATGCAGCATCTCTGTGAACATCTGGGGGTGATATGTTCTGGAAGCTCTTGGAGTTGTTTTTGGATCGACACACCCATGACCGCTCCATTCGTATGGCTGTACTTATACTACGGGACAATCTCGCAAGACCTACACCCTGCTACACAAGATGACCTCCAATCCGTATCAGTCATGCAAATCTTCGCCACTTCCAAGGCCTTAAGCAAGCTGCTGAATATCGAAAGCTAATGGTAACGATGTCATCGATCGTCAGCCTAAGAATACCTCCAACATTGAAGCTCGACACGCCGACTTACCAAGCATCGGATCAGTGAATAACTGGTCAAACTCCAACCTGCAAGGTGTCTCTTCGGCATCATAACCAACGCACGCAATCTCGACCATTATCTCTCCTCCAGCCGTCTCACACGGAAACCTCGGCGTCGGATCCACCAACTGCCACCCCTCTCCATGGTTCCCCGTCTTCAAATTCATGCCCTCGGCGTTCTCGTCGATGTCGCGCCATACTGTCCAATCAACGGTCCAGTTCACCGTGCCCAACAGCTCTGTGCGTCGAGGTCGCGTGTTCCACGTCATGGAGTCAAAAGCGGTGTGCGACGCGGGACGAGTGACGTTCCAGATCTGGACGGCGGATGCGTCGCCAGAGAGGGAGAACCATTTTGTGGCGTTGGGGTTTCTGAGAGGGTCTGAGAGGATCGAGGGAGGGGGAACGGCTGCAAAGATATAGCAGGTGGAGCCGGGGACGGGGCGGCCGCGCCAGCGGTAGAACATCGTATCCTGGATAAAACACGCCAATCAAATGCTGAGGAGATTTGTATACATACATCGATAGGATAGAGTTGGGTGGGATGAACACGTACTATCACGCTGAGAACGATACGACTACTCGCTCCGTAGGCCCTATCGGGCTCCGCAGAATTGACGCGTACCATAGCGGCGGGGAACCATGTCTTCGGATCTGGGAGACATGCCCATAACGATGCAAAATGGTTCACAATATCAGTACCCTGGGCGAAATGTCAGGACCAGCATAATGTAGTACTTACGTCCTTTCTCCATTTTTATCTCATGCATCAACTCCTTCTCCATATTTGTGTAAGACGAGAGAACCTCCAAGCCGCTGGGATTAGTAGGCCATTGTATGTTCACGGTGGTAATATTGATGAGTGCTATGGCGGAGACGACAGAAAGAAGGGCGAGAAGTGCGGAGAGAATGAGAAGGGTTTTGTCGACCTTAGAGTTGTTATCATTTGACCGGCTGAGAAAGCGAGGAGTGACCCGAGCGTCAGAGAAAGGAGGAGAGTGAGGAGAGTCGAGATTGTTGCTGTCCTTGTCATTGTTATTGGGGTTTAGAAGAGGCTCGTAGGCTTCTGTGCGAGGGGAGAAAAGGTGCTTGAATGGAAAAAATGGCATGTTCAAGAGTATTGACGGATGGACAAGGCGAGTCCAGCACAGAAGCAATTCGATGGCCTGAAGCCTCACTGCAGATGAGACATAACCCGCTTCATAATATGGAAGGCGGAAATCAGGTGTCTGCCTCTAAGAGTTTCACTTTCCTGAATGGTGTAGATGAGGAGTATGGTGATGTGCTTTACTCAAAGGATATACATCACAATGTAGGAGTCGCTGAGCGAGAGCTTGAAACCCGAGCAGATGCAGATATTTTTAAGTTGGAGATGACTGATTTGACAGGGCCGATGAAGCGAAGGAGATATCAGTTGGAAAACCCTAGTTCTGTGGCCCATGAAGCCATCAGGGGTCCAAGAACAGCTGTAGGAGTCTCCGAGCGAGGTGGATGCTTCGGTGTGTGTGGGTGCGAGATGCCCTGAAGCGCGTCACATGTGAGTGTGTCTTGTGAATCATGAAGTAGCTTTATAAATTGGGGTTATGGTAGGATTAAGCCATGATTAAAAAGGAGAGACGACCGGGGAGAGGAGAACTTGAGGCCTAAGGAGGATGTAACGATTTCGCTATGATCGATGTCGAGGAAAGAGACGAGGAATGTGGCGACCGTCAATTGGGAGGGGTTACAGTGGCGACCGGAAAGAGCCGAATCGGAGTGTTCTCACAAAGGAGCAGCCCAATTTCAACCAAATTTCAACACCGACGACGTCTCGCCGCATGCGCATTTTCTTACATGGATCGTCTTGGATCTCTGGGAGTACCTCAGCTCATCAACTTATTTAGAAGAGCTTCCTGCGTTACGTGCAGAGAATCGCGAACAGCTAGGGCGCAGCATCTCGCACAGGACTTGAATCGAAGAGCAAAAATAGCGAGTTGTTTGTCAATGACCCATCCCACGAATTACTTGACAATTTGTTGGTGTCAGGACTTCTGCATCAAGTGAGGATGAATCTGCATCCACTCTGGCCCACTTTGACGTGATTCACTCGGTCTCTCCGGCCTCTTCACAATCCTTCTACTGCCCATCTTTCCCAAGCGTATATACGTCTACACTACAATGACACACCCAGACCATTAATTCATTCCAATTGCGCCTTTCTCTCATTGCTAGTGGAGCATTTCTCTTTGACTCCCAATGGAACCTATGCCGTTCCATTCTGGTCTCCGGTCCTCAAACTCAGCCCATAACTCAACGTCCCTCTGATTCTCCCACACAAAATCGTATACTTTCGTCCAATCCCGACACACATGCGTCGTCCCCAACCCGTCTGCGCCTGTTGGTACGCCGTTGTGTATAGCGTCGAGGGGATCGAGCGTTATGTCGGCAGCGCAGAGGACTGCTTGTCGGAGGAGGTTGAAGCAGTGCCGGACGTGGCGGGAGGATTTGCCTGAGATTACTCCCTCGCGCATCATCTGAGTAGAGGGGAGGGGCATTCATACTTGCTGGTCAACCCTCTAATAACTCATACACAGCTGTCGATTGACGCATACCTGGAGACAGTGCATTTGATGGAACATCGCGACAGCGAATTCACGTTCTGACATTTTGAAGGTGGGCAATGCTTTTAGTGGGAGATCAAAGCGATGGGATGAGACTGATACTTACTGTTAGGTCCAAGCTTCACGAACCCATTGTGCGGGAAATAATCCGTCGAGCGCCAATCGCCCCAAGCACGATAATCCGCGACTCCGAACCTATCGTCCGCATTCTCGATTGTGAGAGCTGCCGGGGGGAGATAAAGGGGAAGTTGGTTAGGGTAGTCGTCTCCTTCGTACGCTGTGAAAGCACTCATAAGTCATCCATGCAATCAGAAAGGTAATAATGTGGCAACTAGTCACTATATTTGCTGTCGTCGACCTTGCCAAGTGCAGCGTTGCGTCGAATGACACTGATACTAACAATGTTTAGAATTACACTGAAAGCGAGGGCGAAGAGGGCGCAGAGGAGAGAGAGTTGGGTACGGGTCGAAGGAGCCATGGAAGAGAGTATGAGAGTACAGAGGATCGTGGAGGTAAATGCTTGGTGTGAGGTATCCCGATGAGTAGTACCCTACCTGCATGCCTATTTCCTCATGGGCATGATTACTGATTACACTCATTGAAACTTGCAACCATAGAATCATCCTTACGGTCTTGACGGCAACCTCAAACATCGCCATAATTCCGAACCTAGATGCTTGAGTGAGCATAGAGCAAGATCTTTGTGTTCTATTTGAATGGCCCGAGCTTCTGACATCATATAGCCTGTTTTTGTCGCTCCGCAAGGATGCATCGCCGCCCAGGAGGACGAATGATAAACATAGGCCGTGCATGATGATGTGGCGAGAAGGTCATGTTACTCGTCGACATACTGCTATTCGCTAAAGGGGCGCTGAGCATCAAATCCCGAGCGCTGCCCCGAGAGTTTCTTACACTCTGTTCAACTCTTGTTCGTACGGACAGGTTGTGGATCCGTGCTAGGGCTGCTGTAAATAGACCTCTTGAGGGTTGCGCAATGCGGAAGTGACATATCGTATGCTCTATGCATTTGCAACAGAGTCGCCGTGAAGGCCGTACGATATGCGGTCCAAGGTCAGCAGCCATCTACATTCCACAAGCCAATGAGGTTTATTGATTATCTTCTACTCAGCTCGGGGACTTCTTCTTAGATGGGTGGCCAACTTATAAAGGCATGCACGCAGCTGCAATCCTCCAGGTCGTTTCTTCCAGCAACCTACCACCACAAGCTCTCAACGCCGAGTTCAAACCACCGTCCGCAATGAAGTTCTCTCTTATCACCGTTCTTCTTGCCATCGCCGTCTCCGGGGGTCTTGCTGCCCCTCCCTCAAAGAGAATGTTCTTTCTTCGACTGAACCTCTCGTTTCGAATATCTGGATACTAACGGTGAGATGTTACTGTAGGAGCTCCTACTGGTCCCAACAACTATGAGATCGGTTACTCTGACTATCAAGGAGCGAAGCGTCAGTATAATTTTGCTACTTCTTTCGACACGTAGACTTACTTCCCTCCCGCAGGCTCCCCCACCGGTCCAAACAACTACGAGATCGGATATTCCGACTATCAAGGGGCGAAGCGTCAGTTCCATATCTTTCTCTCAGTGATTTATTCTGTTACTTATTATGCTGCTCGCATACAGGTTCGCCTGAAGGTCCAGAGGACTACGAGGAACCCTACTCTGATTAGAGGGCCGTTCATTGACTTGAAATTCCGACCGACCTGTACTGATGTCGACCAAAGGCAGCCATCAGACATTCACACTTTCCAAGACGTATGGCCTCTTAGCATTGTACGATACGGGGATTATTCGTGAGAGAGTGTCCGATGTGTGTATTTAGCGGGTGCAAAAGAATATTCAAGTTGAATACGAGCTTCTTGTTGATAAGTCTGGCGCGGCCTATTGTAACGAGAATGCTGTGGCTATTCTCACAGAGGTAAAGTACCTGTTCGATGCTTAGTTCAAAGTTGTGCACAACTTATCCTATCATGGCCATGACCTTGAAAGAACGGCGAATTTCGAAGGTCCTAGATACGGTGGCGTCATTGATGTTCAGAGTTCGTGTGGCGTCTGCCTCGTGGCCCGAATCCACTCTTCACTCTCGCGTCCATCATCTACAAGCAGCTTCAAGCCCAATTTTCTCTGAACCCATCTTTTTCTGCTTGTTTCTTCCCTCTAATAGAATGTATAATCAGTTTCGTGGAGGGCCAGCTCGGCTCAACTCATATCATGGCCCAAAACGACAGCTCCTCGGAAACCCTGCGGGGCACGTCCCACCTGCCTGGCGAAATGCGAACGTCCCCGCTGGACTACCTCATAACGCCAACATCGCATCGGGCTCGGGACCTAAGAAGGCTGTAGAAGCTGGTAGCAAAATATTGTTGAGTAATTTGCCAATGGACGTTGGGGAAAACGAAGTTGAGGTGAGCGCGTCCGCTTCTGAGCATATAAGGTGCACGACGTGTTGAGATGTCTCTGGCATGAAGGAACTCTTCAAACGGACGGTTGGTCCAATGAAGGATCTCTTCATCATATATAATAGCCAAGGCCGTTCGAAAGGCATGGCGGTCGTAACCTTCCAACGACCGGGCGACGCGGTTGTGGCACGGACGAAGTACAACCAGAAAATCGTGGACGGTAGTAAGTCACTCCGCTATATTAGATCTTGTGTTCATCACAACGGTGACTGAGTACGTGGCTGAAGAACACCGCATCAAGATTGAGATAGTGACTGACACGGATGACCCCAAGCTTCAAGCTGCACCGACACCCGCTCCTCCGCCACCCACTCTACTTCAGCGCATAGGACATGTACCGGCGTCAGCTCAGAATGGTACTAAGGTTGTTCCTCTTAGAGTTGGTCCTCCGGTAGCGCCAACACCGACGTGAGTCTCCATATAAACTACTTTCCCGTTATAGTCTGCGCATAGATTTGACGCTTGCTTCTCTTTCCTTCCATTTTTTTTTCAGCCAACCGAAGGTCCGTGTGGCGCCTCGTCCAATACCCCGTCCTGCTGCCGCCGTCGCCCAAATTCCCGCAGGTCCACGAAGGCGACGCCAAAAGAAAGGTGCCAAACGTGTGATGAAGAAGCCTGCGACAGCGGCTGACCTGGACCAAGAAATGGAAGATTACCGTGCCAAAGCTGCCGCATGACGAGCGCCCGCGACACTCTTACTTTGTCATTGTATGGTCCCTCTTTTTTTTCAGGTTTTTGTGTGGCGCTGATGGAATCGGGATGCTTGCGCAGGCTCTCTAGACTGGGTACCGTTGATGTTCTCCTGCTAGAGGCAGACATCGACGGTGAGGCTGTCGAAAACTACCGATTCCTTTTGCTACAAAGTTTGTTTTCTTGCTGTGCATCTCCTATGCGTTCTTGGCGTTGCTCCTGCGTTTTATCGGGCCACAATGTGGTATGCAGTTGTCTGTTTCACAATGCGATTTTGACTCAGATCACAGAGTTTGACTGAAGCTCGTGGGCGCGCCACCTACAACATCTTCGATCAATCTCAGCGTGACAGCTGCTCTCACGCTTCAAGGCATGCAATCCATGGAGATGATTGTAGTCCAACATCGCGCATAATTTCCAACAAGATTCCGACCTCGAAATCGACGATGCTTCCCTTCTGCGGGACTTACGGCGATGTCGTGCCACACTTCCTCTCAGTCTCTTCTTACTTCCGATGGCTCGAATCGTCGAGTACTGGACTTCGTCTCCCGTACACAGGGTGCTGCATATCCTCCCTAGCTCTCGGAGCGGATGTCCTCCCTAGCTCTCGGAGCGGATGACTTTACCTGACTCTGACAGCGATACGTCTCTCCTGACATTGAACTCTGCCCTGGGCGTTCTATCTCATTGTCCTGCGGGGATCTCCCGCACGGTCGCGATCTACACCCAGGGAGCATTCCCCAGAAATGACAAGATCGGATGTTGGTCAAGTGCCAGGCGGTGCACGATTTTGCGGCTGGCGGTTCCTCGGAAATGGAGACGCGCATTGTTGTCGTTCGTCCAGGTTGATCCGTCAGAGAAACAAGGAAACGAGCAAGGCGACTGCGTGGCGCGTGGACGGTATCAAGCGGTTCTCTGAGAAGGCATTCATGACCCTTTGAGGAATCGAGATAGCCTTCGTTCAAACGCGTACGTATATGTGTCACTTTCTTTCGGCCGTAGTTCCGTGCTGATTTGCTATGATTTTCTTATTCACATAAATACCGATGATATTGACCACCATTGACCGCTAGCCGTTTACAACCAAGATGCGAACTCCTAAAGAAACAAGATTACCTATAAAATCCTTCCCCAGTACAACCTTTCCATCTAACCGTTTACAACCAAGACCCAAAACCCTAAAGAAACAAGATTCCCTATAATCCCCTTTTCTCGTACAACCGTTCCACCTCAACGTAACTGGTACCGATGTTTGTGGGATGCTCCACTGCCGCCCCACCCCTTAGCTAAAGCTCCAGCTGCCGGAGATGACGCCTACGGACTTGGGGGCAAAGAAGCTGAAGAGACTTGGCGAGAGATCGAGTGCGCCATAGGGACAGCCAGGGCACTGTTCGGAAAACGGATGTCAGATTCTGGATATGTTCGGTCGAGGCCGAAAAAGTAGGGTTTACCTCGTCCACAATCTCAGCCGTGGTAGTCTTGCCTCCATAGGAAATCGTAATCCTGTGGAAACAGTGGGGCCCTGGGTACCCAGAACCGAATTGCTAAATACAGGAGCGGTAAGTCAGAATCCCAAACTGCCCAGCGGGCATTTGGGGTTTTCATCTTGGAAAGAGCGGGGCGACGACCTACTGCAGCGTTAAGAGCGACGACCTATAAGAGGATTGTAGTCTTCAGCTGGAAGGTTGCGTCCATAGCCACGAGTTTCTATCACTCACGAACTCAGAGTCACTGTGGTATTGGCCACAAGCACCGGCGGCACTGGCAATCGCGAGGTCTACATCAGCACCGAACCGAACGTCGCCAATATCGAAGAGGAGCACTAACCCGCCGACCTCGTACCAAGTGAAACGTTGGCCACTGAACCTCTCGGTCAGATTGCTGTCGATGGCAGCCGCCATGCTAGGGTCCGAAGTAGCCAGAAGGAAGGCCGCACCGAGGAAGAGAGTGGACAAGCGCATTGTTATATCCGAAGGTAGGAGTGGTGCTGAGATGTTGAGAGATGGGATGGGAGGAAGGATGTGTTCTGTACTTCTCGAATACCAACCTTTTATAACATCCTAGAACTGAAGCATGCTCCAGATAGAGGTGTCGTATTTCCTGTTTGACTATGCAAAAATTAAGGGGGGGAACAACGAGGGACGGTGTCTCGCTGGCCAGAACATCTCAGTTGTGCGTTCCCGGGCGAACACTAAAACGGCGTCTTACCATCTAACTGTAGCACTAGCGCCTACCCAAATCCCGAGAACAAACGGCACCGCATAAAACAAGATCGTGACAGTACCCAACTGTTCTCAAGCAAGCACTTGAAGGTTACAGCATGGCCAAACTCCTTCGCAAAGATAGGCACTGTGCTTCACTGGAATATACTTTCCAGACCACAAGATACTGCGTCGATAGGTCTGTGTGGTCAGATCTATGAAGGACACATGTTTGTCCTGCGTGTAGAACCTCGCGCTACTGCGTTCAGTTGAGTGGAGCGCTTACTATAGTAGTGCGTTGACAAAGTACTTACAATTACTACATGCATGCGTTGGTTTACGATTCTGAATCTTAACATTGACAGCTGTGTATGGTGAAGCCTCGTCTTGTCGGTATTATCGAGGACCGATGCAATTATGATCTACTCAATCAAGAGAATGTTGAATGTGTGAAGTCCATTGTTGTCAAAATGAGCGTCTGCCAATGCGAGATTTCGTAAAACCCTGGGAGGTCGAAATACGTTAGCTCCACATCAAATAAGGTAGAATTAAGCTCCCATATAGACTGTTAAGATGCCTAGTACTCGTGGGTTGGTCAGATGGTCCGGGACGAGATGTATCAGTCGCCAGAGGTTCTGAAAAGTTACTGCAACATTGTCCGGACTTATAGCTTGAAAAGGTGACAGTCTGGAGAATGCTTGCTGTCAGGAGATCTTCCAATCAACAAGCAGAGTTAAATTTGATATCTGGTTAAACAAACACTAGGAAGGACTTACTCAAAAAGATTAGAGTTTCACTGATAACTGGTTGGTACGAACGTGTGGTGTTATATCACACGATCCATGCATTGATGTGGCGTCTTTAGCATTTATCATCCAGCCCCACTGTGGTACCGAGAGGTATAAAACGATAGAAAGGAAGGCGCCACGCTCGAATTTTGTTTCTATGGCTCATAGCCTATTTAGGTCTCAGAGGAGGCGTTAGTCACTCGCTGAGTACTGAGACAGTGCAGACAACGACATGCCCCCATTCGTTGCAGAGTGATAATTAGGTCATTCTAGACCCATTTAGCCCAAGCACGATGACGGGGTCCAACCGTATGCCGGGTTTCGACCCTAACCCCTCGCGGGGATAAAGTCGCATCTCTCGTGAGCCGTTTTCTTTCTCGCACGCGCTCACGGATATCATGCCCAAGAGATAAGCCGTGAAATTCATACGAAGGACGTTGGCGAGTGCTACACAGTCATCAGTGAAGTAAAGATCTGGACCTCCCTGCACGCCACGAGATTGGGACTCTACGAGGATGTGAGGGCAGGCGTGAGTGAGTTAGCCTCGCCAAAATTGCAGTCGATGAGCTTTATTGTACATATAAGACTTATTGTCGCACCAGTCAGTTTCCATGTTCATAGGATTGTATACCGTCCTCCCTGAGAATGATCATTTCGGTCTTCGACAGGTGCCCTAGGGTAGAGGACAAAACGCTGTTCCACTTAAGACAAGGTTATAATAATGACAAGCCAGGTGCCACGGGGGTCCAAAAAAGAAAAAAATGCTGCAAGATACCGCGCTTTCCTTGAAGTATGTTGGAGTTACGATCGGTGAGTGTCCTCGGGAAGACAAGCCGAGTGCTGAAAGAAGTAGACTCATCGACGAAGTTGTGTCTGAAGCAAGTCCCGAGTTCGACGTCGATGCCAGCGCCACCACCTCCGGAGGTGGCCGTCGGAGAATGAAGATTATGTGCCACGGCCCCGGATCATCATGTTCCCCTGTTTTCCCATGATCGTGCTCTGGGCCTTTGTATTCGTTGAACTTGCCTCCCCGATATTCGTGCCATTTTTTCTCAGGACTTGGTGGTCGAGAAGACGTATGGACCTCCATAGAGGTGAGTTATTTTTACTTCATCAAGCATCTAAATGCACAGCGGCAGTGACTGGCAGTTGTGTTGGACGTTGGCAGATGAGCACTCGACAGCTCGTTCATCAGCCAACCCCAACGGTAGAAATTTAGTAGAAGGGCGAATCTACGGTCGAATCGAAACTACATCAATGAAATACCCACACGACTCGTAGAAGAAACTGTTGGCTGGTGTTTGGAAGGCTGGCGACCAAGTTACGGTGCCCTTTTGGTGGACCCAGTCTCGACGGAATGATCGACGAATGGGATTCCTCTTTATTTCTTCCTCAGAGTCGCCGTAGCAGATGGCACTCCTACTAGTAGAGCCACATGAAATTCCTTTTCTGCAGGACATTTGACCACGATTCTATATTTGTCTGCAGCGCCTAAGAACACATGTCGTCCACGCAGGACATGCCCTTGATACTCGTGCAACTCTACACAGCTCTACATCTTGCTCTGTTCCACAATGTCCCTCGTTGGCTTCACATTTGGATCCTTCGGCGACATCATCACTATCATACAGCTTGCGAATAAAGTTCGGAAGCTGCTTAGTGAAAGCTCTGGCGCATCGGCAGAATATCAGCAATTGATTTTGGAGATAGACACTTCACTATTCATTCTGCATCTTGTTTACGGTGCCTCACAGTTCCAGAGCGCAGATGCATCACCGCTTTCCACGAACGCTCAACAGACTATACAACAATGCGTCAAAAAGTCGGAGGACATCCTGCGCGAATTGGACGGCAAGCTCTTCAAGTTTCAAGAGAGTTTGGAAGAGGGCGGAACCGGGAAGAAGCTACTCGATTATTGGGGGAAGATTCGATGGGGTTTTTTCACGGACAACTACCTCATCGAAACACGGCGCAAGCTCGCAGAGCAGAGAATGTGTATCACACTACTTCTAGGTGTCAATAATAAGTGCGTTCCTCTTACATATGTGCTCGGAACATCGTGCAGCAAGAAAGTATTGACATCCGCTCGATCTGTTCGCCAAGTATCACCCTCACCCGCATTGACAACATCATACGGTCATCGCAAGAGAATATCTTTCAGATACTACGTTGCGTTGAAGGGATCCCTCGGTGTCTTGGGTATCCGTGGGAGGGTGGCTTCAACCCGGAGAATCGACCCATAGTATTCTTGGACATGCTTGGGATACAAACGTGGCTGCCTTTGCAACTATGCGGGTCGTGGAAGGTAATGTCTTACCCGTTGAAATACAGATGTCAGACTGCGCACTCACCTTTAGGGAAGGACTTCGACGACTTCATACGCTTTTACTTCAGGGACCGGCCCGGCAAACGTCTGGTCGAACGTGGCGACTATGAGGTGATATCGTCTTCGGGCAGCATGCAGACAAGTGCGCGATGGGAAATCTCACCAGGAGCGACGGTGATGATGAATGCCCGTGTTCAGCGTCCTGCAAATCGCGAGGTAGATCCAAAGGCTGCTATATGCCCTTTGTGCAATCTCGCAGACACGCGGAATGCAGATACGGGAATCAATTGGTGAGTGGAGGATTTTTCTTCACATGACTATTGTCGATCTGAAGGTGGGCGGCTGTCTACGTCAGTACGCGCTGCAAGGCCTGGTTCATGACCTCTCACAGCACTATCGATGAACTCGAAGAAGACCGGTCCCCAACACAAGAGCACCATGGGAATGACTCTGTTGGGGGTCCAAGCCTCGCAGCTAGTAGTCGGAACAGACGACCGGAACGTCGCACTCAGAAGCAATCTCGTCGTGGTGCGCGTACGGCTGACGGTGTCATAGGAAAATCCACCTGGAAATAGGCGTACTGATCGACGGCAAAGCCTCAGCGCAGCTTGCGCCATATCTTCATCTGAAACAGGACGACCTGCAGGAACGTTCTTCTCCTTCGCATATCCTACCTTATCGGTGTTCTACTTATTGTACTCATCCGACTCGTCGGCTGTAGTATGACAAGGTGGTGAGTGTCAATAATCAATCGTTTCCCCAACGAGCCGATGGATGAGCGCGCTGGTCATCTGACGGAAAGATAACGGGTCTCGGAGAACGAAAAACGTCATAGGAAGGTACGGAGCGCGGCTTGGCATACTTCAGCAGGTACGTGAGCCATGCAGTTGAGAAGAGGTGGAGGGCGTTCGCGAACGGGAAGGAGAGTGGGAAAGGCCGGAAGAGGGTTGATTTCTTGTTTGGCAAGACGAAAGTGGACGGTGTGTATAAGGCCTCGGGAATGAAATTAATGAAATGTGACTCCTGGATGTTCAATGTGCGGTAATGAACGGTCCTGGTGACGACCACGGTTTTGGGATAGCATTTTCTGCCTTCTATTTTCCTTTACGAGAGGAAAGCTGTATATCGATCGAAAACATACTAGTTCTGTTTTTAGTTCTATTTTCATTAGCTTTAGGGCGATCAAGGACCTGCCGCGTTTCTCGGCATTGGTCGGTGCTACGACTCGGAAATAGTCAGTAATGAAAGGTCAGGATTTCCTCGTGCGGCAGATTTCGACATCCAGTTTTACGAGAAGAAGGCAGAGCACTGAAGACCTGGTTGAAGGTCAAGCTAAGTAGCAGGTGCGCGATCAGGTGCAGAAGCTGCGTGCTGAGGCCAGCAAGAGACTAGACTCGGACGACCCGCAACGTCATTCTGAATGATACGAAGAGTTGGAGACGATGAACCGTATGTCGTGGACACGGTGCGAGGTTTAACGAAGGGAGAACGGATCCCGTCCATGGATGGACGAGGACCGACTATATAGGCCAAATACGTACAAACAGAGAGACAGGTGTGGCGAGAGGTGTGGCGTACGAGGTGAGGTGATGTATGTACGGTACCATATATACATGTGGTTCAACAGGAGATATAGCCAGAAACAGACAAGAGCCTCCCAGGAGGCGACTCGGAGCTCAGTACTTAGTAGGCTTCATCGACATTGTCCTGAGTATGCCAGCGCGGAACCGAGTGTAAGAATACAAAGAAGAGGTCTGATATGGAAATGAAAAGAGCATCGGCAATCGTCGGTAAGTACATAGCGCCACTGGGCCACACCGCCGGACTAAATTGAATTTTTGCGGCACGAAGAGGGTTAGACCGAGAGACGCCCGAGAGTACGCCGACGGTGTGCATTGCATCGTCCTCCTTTCCTCCGATTTTCTCTGAATATTCTGGGACGCAGCGACGCTGTCGTATATAGTCTTCGTATAATCCAGGTAATATCCCAGGTCAGCCATGGACGGACAACAAGCGCCAGACGCGCTCGGGCTGCATAACGCCCAGAAAGACATCTTTTCCACGCTCTTCACCTCCTCCGACTTCTCGCCCATCTCCCACTCCCATTCGCACCCTCATACTACCCATAGCCAGCATCATCACCAGCATTCGGGCCCGGTCAGCCTCACATCCTCGCCGCACCTCCTGCCGCACTCTGGGCACCCCGGAGAGCAGCAGCAGTCTCGTTCAACGATGTATAATCCGTCGAATCCGGCGTCGTCGAGTGGAGTGGGCAACTTTGATCTGTTGAGCGAGATGCTAGCGGGTGCGGGGTCCGGGAACGGTGCAGGTGGTGGAAATGGCGGGAGTGGGCAGCAGCAGCAGGGTGGAGGGGTTAGTGGTGGAGCTGGACAGCAGGCACAGTATAATCACCAGGCGATGCTCGAGCAGCGGTTGAAGCTGAATCAGTTGCAGCAGCTGCAACTGCAGAATCAGATCATCCAACAGCAGGTTCGTCTCTGGCCTTTGTTTATTCGACATAGTGGCGGCCGTGAACTGAACCGGCCTTCTACTTGTGGTCGTTGTAATGCATAGCTTGAGCTTTTGAGTGGGCAGGGTATGGGCAACGCGATGGACTCTGCGCCCAAACAAAATTCTAATTTCTTGGGATTGCCTACGCCGAGTATGTTCCTTCTCTTCTATCCTTCGGTGATATCCCTATACTCTCCACATCCAGAGGTCATGTCACGGTTTCACTCTGCACATTTCCTAGCAAGGGTCCTATGAAGACCCCGTACTACTTCTTAACATCCCCCTCCCAACCCTTCTCCTTTTCCCCTTTCTCTCGCCTCTGAATCATATATCTAACCACTATTCTCTTCATAGTGTCCTCCACCGAACTACACGCCCAATCATCCCCCGCCAACGACTACGTCTCCCCCATGGCCCTCTCCTTCATCGACAACTCCCACCACTTCCGCTCCTCCAACTCCTCCTCCAATCCTGACTCTCAACCCCCGCCCGAAATGACGCTCGCGCCACCGCATCCGCACGGGTCGCACCTCACGCATTTCGGGCACGGACACCAATCCCAACAATCTCACCAACAACCTCACCACCACCAACATCAACAACAGCAGCAACAGCAACATTCTAGTCAACACCACCAACATCATCACCTCCCCGCCCACCTCATCCACTCCGCCCCCGCAAACCTCGTCTTCAACACCACGCCCCCAATTCCCCTCCCCAGCCCCGGCAAAATGGATTTCGATCTCTCGCCGTTGACGTCGCCCTGGATAGAAGCGTATAACAGCCAGAACCCGCATCTTCAGAACACGAACACGAACGCGGGCGCAGGGTCGGGCGCGTCGTCGAATTTGCATTCGCCCGTCGATCCGTCGCTCGGATTGGCTTCGCCGTCTAATATGAACTCTGGGTCTGGCTCCAATTCCAACTCCGGCTCAGGTTTGGGCTCAGGTTCAGGTTCAGGTTCGACATCGAGAGGAAACAAACGCACAGCGTCACCCTCCGCCACCGAAGACGAACAAGCCCGCTTTTCAGCCCAACGATCGAGATCGCGATCGAGACCTTCGCCTGCTGTGCACCCTGTGATGGGCATGGGGCGGAGAACGAGTACGAGTGGGAATGTGGGTGCTGGTGCGAATACGGGGAGGGGAACGAAGAGCGCGAGTTCGACGCCGCTTTTGAGGGGTACGAGGGGTGGCGGTGGGAGTGGGAGGAAGAATAGTGTGAGTGGCGGTGGCGGTGCGGGACAAGGAGGGATGGGCGAAGCCCCGAATGATTCGCCGTCGCCTGTTGATCTGTCCATGCCTCCTCCTGCTACACCTTCTATATCTTCAAACCCACTCGGGCAGAACCAGAACCAGGGACAGCAGGGACAGGGAGATTTCGTCGGAGGTGGGATGGGCGGGTTCGGTGGGTTGGGTGGGATGCAGAGTTATACGCCCGTGACGCCCGCATCGATCATGAACCTCGGGAGACTCGGTATCGATTCGAGTCTCGCACCACCTCCTCTTCCTCTTCCTCACTCGTCTTCGTCTTCGACTTCGGTGCTGAGTCCTGCGAATCCATACATCAACGCCGATGCGGGTGGCAGCAATGGTGGAGGCAGTAGTGTCAACAGTGGAGGCAGCAAAGGTAACGGTGGTGGCGGTGGTGGAGGGACGGGAGGAAAGGTGGCGACGAGGAGCTCGTCGAGGGTTAGGAAGCAGGGAGGGACGGGAGGGAGAGCGGGGGCGGAGGGGAGCTTGATCAGTCCGAGTTTGAAGCCGATTTTGCCTGGTGCGTTTCTTCTTCTTCGTCCGCTCTTCCCTCTCATACTCAGACTAACCTACACCTCCCCCCCCCCCTCCATTCTGCGTGGTTTTCGCGATGCTCATGCCCAAACAGCCGGAAACCTAAACTCAGGCCTCACCTCTCCCTCCTTCAACCCGACCTCCGGCTCCGGCTCCGGCTCGCCAGTGATGCGCAAAACGTCGCATAAAGCGGCCGAACAAAAACGGCGGGATAGCCTCAAAACGACATTCGACGACCTCCGCACTTTACTCCCGCCCATCCCTCTCCCCTCCTCTTCCTCCACTAACCCCTCCAACCCCAACGCCTCCTCTACCAACCCAGGCGATCCATCCTCTTCCACTAATGGTGGTAATGGTGCACAAGATCCTACAGCGCCTCCCCTCCCTCCCTCCATGTTCACCGAATCCGAGACCCTCCTCCCGGGCGCTATGCCCCCCCGCGGTCCACCCCGCGGAAACATAGATGGCCCGAATAGGGGCGTGAGTAAGTTGCAGTTGTTGAGGTGTGGGAATGAGTATATTAGGATATTGAAGGGGATGGTGGGGCGGAGGGACGAGGAGATGGAGAGGTTGAGGGGGGAGGTGAGGAGGTTGAGGGGGATGGTGGGTGGGCCTGGGGGTGGGGGTTGGCGAGTGTTGGGGAGGGTGGGGAGGAAATGGGGGGTACGGATGGGTTTGAGGGAGAGATGGAGATGGGGATGGAGATGGGGATGGGCGATGGTGAAGGGGGAATGGGGATGAGCTTGAGCGGGCTAGGAGAGGTGGATCTGGAGAGAGATGTGGATGAGGGGATGATTGGGGGAGGAGGGCCTTGGAGGAAGAGTGGGAGTTTGTATGACGGGGAGGAAGGAGAAGAGGGCGAGGAGTGAAGTGACCGCGAGCGTGCGTGGTCGCGCAAGTAATTGGGTGTAAGAGTACGTATCGGCTTGACGAGTGCGGTCTGGGACTTTTACTACTGTGCTGATCTATTAATTTAAATCGTGGTGCTTATGATTATGTGTTTATTTCCCTCTACCCTCTCCCTTTTCCCTCTATACACCCTGTCTGTTTTCGTAGTTCCTCTCGCCAATTTCCTTGGGCTTATGGGCTGTCGGGTTATCAGGTTATGTCTTTTCACGATTCCAAAAACGTTAACGTCGTCTTGTTTAAGTTTACCTGTACCCGTACCTCCGAGTCGCTCGAGCTCGTACAAAACCTGTCCCCTTCGGTTATACATGCGTTGTATGGTGCAAACGTATTAGTCATCACCTAATTTGGACAGCGGCAAAAACTCTGGCGAGCCATCGAAAACCCAGAAAATCGAAAGAAAAACATTGACGATGTCCTTTATTTCCTTATTAGGAAGGTGGCAAAATCGTGGGAGACTACCATTTTTATCTCCCTCAATTTTGAGAGTTTCGACAATCGGTTTAGAGGAACTGTTCCCCTCATCAAAAGGAGCATTTCCACTAAACCGATAGTCGAAATATTCATTTTCGCACGCACAAAACGGATTCTTCCGGTTTGTTCAAAGTTGGTGGCGACTAGCCCGATTGCACCATAGTTAGATCGTCGGACTCGTTTTTTCATGCTATTACTACCTACCTTTCATCTTCAACTGTATCCAGATAGGTCTCGAGAAATAGATCGCTGTCCTCGAGTTTAAGTTCGACCTTGCTCCTTCAACCTGACCGTGCTCCTTAGATTCAGACGACACGTCCTCGGTCCTGGCTATGTTTTTTCCAGGCCGGCCCATTGGTCCCCAGTATCTCACGATCAGGGCCTCCTGTAATATCTTATCTCGTTCTCAGGAACGATCAAGCAATTCTTTATCATTCCCCCTGACCGTGCGCGTGCGCATGCTCATTGACCGTCCGATAATGAACAATTGCGAGTGGACCGCCGGCTGAGTCGGGAACAAGCAGGAATAAGCTCCAGGCCGTGTTCTTTTCTCATCGTCTGTACATTCGCTCTCACCGTTCTCTTGGACGACACCGGCAGCAACGACGACGACGACCACGAAGCCAAGTTCACTGATAGTTGATAAGATACAGTATCAATGTCACAGCCTATGCAAGCTCCTCGTGCTGGTCCTCTGTGAGTATTCTTCCTCTTCGTTCTGAGCTCTGCAAAGCAAAGTTGCTTGTTTGCTCTGAATGCTCACTTTATTCTGTTTTTGTTTTGTGGATATCATAACTGATTGACTACTTGACCATTCTTTCCATGACGGGCTTACTATCAATGACCACGACCCCTTGCTCTTCCTCTCCCCACCGTCCCCTTGAACACCTTACTCATCTCGACCACTACACAAACGGACGGATAATCCCTGAATATACAGAGCGGCCGTATTCCTCCTGCACATCGCACTGGAAATCCCGCTTGCCGTTCAGGGGATATGGTCACCCCAGGCGTTACCGTTCATGCAGATGACGAACACGACTCTCGTGATGTTGAAGGTAGCGTTCGCACACACCCCTCCCTCCTTCTATTCTTACTCCCCTCGGATGTCGTTGCTGATCGTTGCTCTTTTGGTGGGTGTGTGGGTTGGTATGATAGTTGTTGGCGTCGTTGAGTCTGGCGAGCTGCGTTGCGGCGCTGTTGTGTTATCCGCTTCCTGGTGCGTCCAGCTTCTCCTTCGGCATCGGTAACACCTTGACTAACACTCTCCTTCATCCTCTAATAATACTATACAGACTTCCTCCCCGGCAAACGCGCATTCGCAATCCAACTCTGCATATATCACTCCGTCGCCTCGACCGTCCTCTTCCAAGCTCCCAGGTTCATCCCGCATTCGTTCGGACCCTTTGCTGAAGCGTACGTCCTGATTCTCCGCAATTTCGTCATCCTTGTCCCCCCATTCCCTATTGTTTTACGGGCGCTAGACTCGGTTTTCTTTTTGACCGTATTGGCGGATGTCCGAGTCTCACGGGTCGTGTGGCACCACGCCATCCTCCTCGCTCTTTCTTCGAGTTTTCTCCTCCTATTTCCTACTATATTCATAGTCATGATGCACGTATACTAATTCCTCATCATTACTCCATCCCCATATCGCATACCACCTCTTATCATCGCGTCTCCCAACTCCGTCACCACCCACAGCTCGAAATTCACACCCGAAATCCTCTGGGGCGGTCTTCATGGGATCCTCTCTATGGGCATGGTCCTCTGGTGGCAGAGTACGGTTAGTGCGACGCAGGCGGTGAAGCAGTCGTGAGCTCTCGGTCTGAGCAAATGGTGGTGTGTGATTGGATCGGGGCCGGGATGGCGATGGTGTTGGACGGAGGGAGTGACCGCTGTTGGTGCGATGAATGGATGGATGGATGGATGGTACTTGATTTTTCCGTGGTTGACTGTTATTTCAGTCGATGGATGGATGTTCGGGTGGATGTTATTCACTTCAATCTCCAAATACACGTCGCGAGTCGCGCCGATGTCTGTATCTTCAAGAAACCGTCGCACATTGACAGACGGACCTGCGCCGCGATCAAGCACATACCACGCCGAACCCACGCTGATAATAGAATCGCATTCATCTATTTCCACGAATTCGTGAGTGACCAGAATCCAGATCGACGTCGCATATATATCAGACTTGGCGGACAACACATAAATTCCCTACCTGGAGCTAGAACGTTGACCTGAGACGTTACACATACGCATCCCAAAGACGCTACCGAAACGCTTCCTCCCTCCCTGGATTGAGCGCCATGATCTGCCGTCTAGCATACTACTTAATGTTGATGACGGTTTAGGTGGAGTATCAGTGAATGGACAAAGCCCCCAGCTTCACGAGGTACGTCTGCCGAAGGGTGCTCTGTGACGATTCATCTCCTGACGAAACTTTCTGGAATATATATCCTCTGCGAAAAATCATCACTCCGCTTACTCATTCCGACTCTCTTCCCTTTCCGAGGACTTCTGTCAGTCCTATATCGAAGGAGTTACCTGGGCCAAGAACAGACAAAGTGAAACTGATATAAGCATTTTCAGGCTCTAACCGCCAGAACGGCGCTTCGTTCTCTCCATAAAGACAATAAAGGTCGTCCATCATGAGAACTTATAGCCAAGACTTCAGCATTTCTCGGGAACTCACTCTTTATGCTGATGGCTGCACTTCGCCCGCTCAATGAGCTAGGAAGTCAGAAGAAACGAGAACTTGGTGCCGTAGCATGCCAGTGTGGACGTCGGATTTGAGGCGGGTCGCGTCTGTGGACCGCTCAAGGTTCAATTACACTAGACTACATTCACTGTGGCTTGTTACGAGCTCGGCCCCCCTGGTCGCTGAAGTTTCGAAGGGCCAGGGCGCCACATCAATCCTCGGGGTCGTTCGACGTGACGCCACATGATCGTAGCAACCGGTTATCGGCGAAGCTCTGCGAAGTTGATGGTAAGTTCGTTAGTACTGGTGTGTCATGATGTTGCCAGCCAGATTCCCCTCTCACTTTGCTTGTGGGCTGACACTCCACACTTCGATGATAACTTCGAGTCTTGGCTTACTGCATGCTCCAACTACAGTTTACAGGAACTTGAATATTATCGCAGGTGGGCCAGCGATCGTTTCTATAGCTCGCAGGCTAACAAGCAAATATGCAATTACTAACCTCCATCTCGTGAGTGCCAAGCCCATTTCTGTCCATATCACTTCCAAAAAAAAAAGGTTTCACCATAAGTAGTCGCCCACCCCCTCCTCCTGCTCCGCGAAACCATACAAGAGACGCTCACGCCAGACAACGTTCGTCTTCCGCCAGTTCAGTAGACCACATCGGTTGCCCATATTGCCGACCAAGCGAGCTGCCCTCATCAAGTTTCACGTTCGCAGTTCAGCGCTTTGACATGTCGTAAGTTTATCATTGCTGCATGTACTATGGGCGCTTCATTCAACTGAACGTGGTAGCACGAGGACGCATTCGCAGTATATGCGCCCTTTATCAAAATACATCCACGCCGACGCACCTACGCAGTGCCATGACTCTATGCTCGGGATCGTGCAACCTAAGGGGAGCCACATCTATCCTTGGTAAAGAAGTCAGTCAGTATGCATAGCGATCTCACAGTCTGCACAATCTAGCCTTGAATTGTTTGTTTTAGAAAGGTTTGATGTTCTGGGGATCTAGCCATCCCATTTGTGGTCCTCGGAGCTGGTATGGGTTCGCGCAAGTACGGCAATGACTAGATGGTAAGACACCATTTAGTATACTCGCCCGGAAACGTACAACAACGGCGCGCTCGCCAGCGAGACAACGTTCCTCACTTCTCCTTCTGCCAGAGTTCCGTATGGTATACCAAGAAATTGGCGACAAGTTGATTGAGGTGCCATAAGCATCGCCCAGCTCGCGAATGTTATAAAAGGGTCGGCTTTCGAGAAGTACAGAACTCATCCCCCAGCCTTCTCATTAAATCTACCAAGCTTCTTAGCTCTTTCCCAACAAACTACCCCTTCATATACAACAATGCGCTTCTCCACTCTCTTCCTCGGTGCCGCCTCCCTTCTCGCTGCTGTGGCCCCTAGCATGGCCACTGCCATCGACAGCAGTTTGAACAAGAGGCAGACGTTCAGCAACGAACGCTTCACCTACTACGAAGTCGGCGGGTAAGTCTTACCTTCGATATCGGAGGCGTTGAATTCGATGCTGATATAGATGTGGTGTTCGCCAGCGCCGCCGGTGCTTGTGGTCAAACCCACAGCGACTCTGAGTTTGTGAGTTACAGGATCTTGTAGCCATTATCATACCTCCCCATCTGACGAGCAAACCTATTCTACAGGTCGTCGCTCTCAACGCTGATGTGGGTCACCGCTCCGAACATTGACATTCGATGCTTTTGACTTACCGTTTATGCGTCCGTTTAGCAATACGGTTCTGGGTACCCCGGCCCCCACTGCTTCCAGACGATCACCATCACCGCCAACGGTAAGACTCACACCGCTGAGATCGTCGACAAGGTTTGTCTTTCTTGTATTTCTCCCTCACAACATACAGTGTCTGAAGAGCATTTATATGGTGTACTTAGTGCCCTGGCTGCCCCTACGGCGGGCTCGACTTCTCGCCCACCCTCTTCGAATACTTCGCTCCCTTGAGCCAGGGCGTCCTCACCGGCAGCTGGCACTTCAACTAAGGGTCATGACGAGAGTAGAGCTTCTCGCAAGGATCAGGCCCATTTAGAAAGTTAGGATGTGTTGAAAAGGGTATTCGTGGGATATTTCTTTTTCTCTGGGGTTTTGTGTTCTGGTTGTAAACAGTGGTGCAATGGTGGATAGGGGGGAATATTATCGGTATTTATGAGGGTGAAAATCAAGGCTATCAGTGCAATGATAAGTCGAAGAAAAGCGTTACAGATATGGAATACCAAGTATCATGAACGAAGGCTACCTCAGTCTACTAGAAGCCAACGAACACTTTCCCGAGATACCGTCTCACCCCTTCCGCGTTCTTCACAATGGCACCGACGTATCCATCCGGACGCACCACAACAATGCGTGACTCCCCCTCCTCGGAACCGTAAGCATCAAAGGTGTGTCCCGCACGATCCTCCAACACGACATCGGCCCTCTTCACGGTGTCATTACTGTCAGGAGTCGATCCTTTCGCATAGATTGCGACAGTGCGTGCCACGTCCGATTGTATACGAGAGAGGACATCCAGTACGGCAGGAATATCCGCTTCAACGTCGCTCCCAGTCTTATGCAAGAGGAATAACACAGTATGGTGCGTAGAGTGGAATATGTCGAAGAGCCTCGTCGTAGTGGTTGGACTGCCCGAGAGAACTCGGAGTTCAGGAGCATCAGGCGCCCTAACGCCTGCTCGGAGAACATCGTCAGTCTCGTACGCGCTAGTAATAGTCTGCTTCGCCGTCTCTTCGTCCTGGGTATCGTCAACCACGATAGAGGAAGACCTGTAGTTGACACCGAGCTGCTGCAGGACCTGTACAAGGGATGCTAGCGTTATCGAGAGATCGAAGGTAATGATACAAGCTGGGATCTAACCTGTGGACGTAGCAAAGCTGATTCCTTGCGATTTGGATCCATAGTTTTCTTGAGTAACTCTTGTGTACGTCGAAGCATATCTTGGATGACCGGCAAGCGTTCCTCGGTGTATGTATCCAAGAGTGACGACGGAGAGAGACCTTTGATGACAAGAGCGAGCTTCCATCCGAGGTTAAACTACGCAAAGGTGCAATCAAGACTTCGTGAAAATATACGATGACAGTGAATGTGGAAGCTTACAGCGTCCATAATTCCGGAGTTGAGACCTTGACCACCCGTTGAACTGTGTACGTGGGCTGCGTCTGCAGATCGACGATAAATCGACCACGCGCGAAGGAAATGGCATTAGACGACGGACCTCCCGCGAGGAACACTCTGCCCTCATTGAACGTCTTGACGACTCGTGTATTGTTCGGGCTAGTCGTTCAATAGGATGTCCATGAGAACTTTCGGTTAAGCAACGTGTGAGGCTAAAAGCTCACCGGTACAACGCCACACTCTTAACCTCCCTAATCTCCAAGTCGGGCTTACAGCTAACCTTTCTGATGAATTTGATGAAATGTTCTTTGTCGTTGACAGCCTTCTCCATATCCTCTCGGCTTCCCATGCATACGCAGAAGAAGAGATCTTCGGTAAAGGCTCGTTTAGTGGGTAGAAGCGATACCCTGTCCATGCGCCGTTACTTTCTATACGGCAGATGGAGAGTCGTCGAATTAAGCTACGTACACATCTCCCGGAGCATCGCCAAAATTATGCCAGTGCTGGAATCACGACGGTGTCAGCGATAGAACGTATGGAATTGAAAATCAAGGCACCCTACATATAAATCCAGCCCACGAAGTCGAACGTCCCCAACGGCCCAGGTGACGTCCTGCTTTGTTTCACCAAGCAGCTCCAGTCCAATCATCTTTCGGACGACTCCTACAAATCCAAGTAAACGGAAGCATGAGCAAAGCCGTGTACAACAATTTATCAAAGATCTACCTCTGGCTCCATCCGTTCCGACCACATACTTCACGTCGAATGTCTGAGTCTCAGCTTGTGAACCTTTCTTGACGGAGGCAGTTACGTGGGTCTCGTGTTGCTGTAGGCCAACAAGCTCTGAACCGAATTCAACGTTCACGCCCAGCTTCGACAAATGTTCACTTAAGACACGTGCAGCGGTCTCCTGGCCTATGATGTACGCATCTCTCTACCCATGCACGCCATGAAACCGAGGTCAGTCAAGGTAAATAACTACGAACGCGCGAAAAGACCCACCCACGGAATCGCAGGCGTAGGCGTATGATCGCCCATGACGACAGACTGCACTTTTGTTACTTTGCCTTCCTTGTCGTACTGCTTCATAGGTATGATTGGTCGTCCGGCTTCAAGAATATCATCCAAGATGCCCATGAACTTCCATATCTCGAGGGTTCTGGGCTATGGAAAAAGATGTCGGTTGATCCCTGTATATAGAAGACTGTTAAAGGCATGTATGATCTACCATTTGACCCGTGCCCCTCTGTGAGTCAGATGGAATGGAGAGCTTTTCAACGATTCGAACTGGTATCCCGTTCTGAGTGAGGCTGAGAGCGAGTGTGAGACCAGTGGGTCCTGCACCGACCTATACAGGAATTCTGTTGAGAAACGCATTGTTGATAGAACAGACGTACGCTTACGATGAGAACATGTGCCATGGCTGGCGAGGAATTGGATGTGAGAGTGAGAAGCTAGGAGGGCGTATGATGCCAGGTGAGAACTGTTCGAAGCTGACGAGCGATGAGGGCATCTTGAGAAAGTTCTTATACCCTTGCAATTTCACCGTGGTAAAAAAGTGCCGTCGACACGAAGACTGGCGGCAGGTCAGCTCCCTTCGTGAGAAGTAGGAGCGAAGAGCTGGCACCGCGGCACGCTCGGGTAAGTAATGTCGAGTACAGGCGAATTGCAAAAGCAGTGATCGAGCACCTCGATACCTAATCTAGACCGTACAGGAAAGCTATATGGCGCCAATTCCAAGAACTTGTCGTTTGGTGGCCCCGCATGTCGCATTTATGTTGTTGTAGGCTTGGAAAACTGAGACTTCAAAGAGACCCACGACATCCATTCAAAAGCGGATTTCCTCGAACGGCGCACACCAGCTTCGGTTTGTCAGTAGATTACATGCTGAGGTCTTGAATTACTGAAGAGTATAGCAAATATATGGTGGGATGAAAGTCGCACTGTCGTGATGGAAGACGCTACTAGTACGAGTTGCGACGGCGAGCTGCGAAAGTGGAGGCGGGTGATGATCACAAGATCATTCATCGCTTATCTGATAAGATCACGAAGTTCAGCCAGGGTCCCCCTGGATAAACGGCCCACGATACTGTAGTTTTTCGACCGTATGTTCGTCACGCATCACGCAGGGTGCGCCGGCAGGCGCATGGCATATGCCTAGGGAGGTCCGATCCAAAATCGCCGGATTTTGCCCTTTTTGTCCGGACCGATTTGGGAGCGGAATGTACGCACTCGGATCGGGTGCCCTGTTTTGGAGGACATTTGGTACTCATTTCGTATCGGACCTTGCCCAGCATAGAGCTCGAAAATATGTGTTTTATTTGTCATTATGTGCGCACCTCGTCGGCGAGTGTTTGGAGCGGATCTCTCACGAGTCATTTTTATCTCTTTTGTGCGCACTGGGGCTATGGTAGGATCGGACCTCGCTGCGAGCTCACCACTTTTGTCTCGTTTGGGATCGGACGTGGGGTACTTGGGAGACCGAAAATGTACGCACCATGATCAAACATGGAACCACTTTCTGACCCAAAATTGTCCGCACCGGGATTGGACCTCGCCCCGCATATGCCATGCGCCTGCGCCGGCGAACATATTTGCCCCGATGGTCACGCATATGCGCGGACCCACGAACAGCAAATCGTGACCGATTTGCGCCAAAAATCGCCCAAAAATCAAATTTTCGGTCATTCCGCGAACAACTTCATTGGTTCGTCACGCGTGGCCCACCCAGACGAACCTTAGTCTGGCGAAGGTCACGTCTGACATATCTTCCCACGAACCTACGGTCGAAAAACTACAGTATTGCAATTTCGGCCTGGTCCTGCTGTCGGAAAGCTTTGCTTTCAGATTGTGTGCTATGACTAGGATGGGGAAAAGTTGAACGCTGAACGTTCGCAACTATCTGACGTCTATATACATGTATATTTCGTTTTAAGGGTGCAAACAACACAGTCAATTGATCACAAAGGCCTCTAGGGTGCCAGTACATCTACAAACAAGACACAAACAAGACAACGAGGAACGACGAGAACAAAAGCAAAAGATCAAAAAGTCTAGTTACAAAGAGATAACAAGAGGTGAGCCCCATGCAAGGCACCCACGCGAATGGCATGCTCTGAAGAGAGCGTAAAGAACGATGAAGAGCATCTAGACGAGTGAACATGACGCCGCACAATGGGCCTTGGCCCGCCGGTACTATAACAACAGATAATCTGAACAGATTTGAACACGATCGAAAGGATCAACGTCGGGGAAACCAAATGGAAATCTGACCATCCGGAGCTAGACGTAGTTGAACATGACACACGTTCGCATGTCTTTTTTGTTTTGGTGAGGGCTCAATCCGCCCGCCGTTGTGCCTTCGGAATTACCGCCCAGATCGCAAGCATAAACCCCATCATGGCCACAACGCTTTAGAACGCCACACAACGATAGCATATCGCAGTCAGCATTGACCAAAGAGAGGGGGGAAATAGGGAGAGAGAATGGAAGGAAGCGAGGTCACTCACAACGGCTGTAAACTCGATATACCAAACCTCGCCGCCAGAACACCCGTGATGAGCGGCAGCACCGCGCTCCCCGCTATGCCAATGCCTGCGATCCAGCCAATAGCACCGGTGAGTAGCCAGCGTGGAAGGACATTCTTCGCGTGGTTGACGACGATAGGATACATTGGGCCCATGAGGACGCCAATCACAGATACGGCGACGGCGTTCTCGATGAGGGAAGGGACTGCCCAAATGGTTGCTTCGAGACTGGTGGCGGTTTGTACGAGTCCATTGGTAAGAAGGGGAGGAGAAATTATAAGAGCAGCTGCAGAGGCTAGACGTACCCGATACAAATGATAGTGTAGATGACTAAGGCCCTTGGCTCTCCGATTTTCATGTTCAGCCAAGTGAGAGTCATACGACCCACCGTCAGACCTGCGAATGAGGACAAACCCGGTTACCATCTGCACTTCAACCCAACTGTGAGAGGTTGAATACGGACGCACCCCCGAAGAAACCAGAGGAGATATATCCTGCGCTTGGTCCACCATGGCGCTCGTTGATAATGAACGTCACGATCCAGCCTTCAACACCACATCACATCAGTACATAATTACAATGAACGAGAAAAGATGGGTTCGCACCTCCCAGCGTGACTTCCACTCCGACGTATATCAACGAGAATATGGCAAGAGCGTGAACGGCCTTCAACCTCATGATCTGGCTATACTTGCTCTGAACCGATTCGCCAACTTCGCCAGGCGGTTGTCCTTCTTCGGCCATGCATTCTGTACCGTTGACACCGCGCGCCCAGAGAAATATAAGTGTCGTGTACTTTGGGGGATGAACGATCCTACGCACCATCCTGTGTCCGACCCTTGAATACTATAGCGAGTATTATACTGTTCGTCACGGCAATACCGAGTGAAATAATATAGTGATACGTCCAGTGGGGTGCAGTAGAGAAGTACGTTGCTGCGAGCGGGGCTGCGAATGCACCGATGCCTACGTGAAGCCACAACATGGACATTAACGTTGGTTTCCCACCGGAGGACGAGCGAGGAGGTGGAAAAGGCGCATTGTTGAGAAAGCGTACCATAAAAACCATGCAAAAATCCAAGTTTACGTTCGGTATGCTTATGCAGGCTACCGACGAAGCCATTTGCTCCTGCATTCTGTACAACAAATATGCCGTCTAAGTTATCACGTTCGAAGCCAAAAGAAAGGGCGGTGGGATCTGGAAACGCACCTGTAGAGCGATCCCGAAGCCTGCTATCGCGTACGCTACGACACGCACCGCAAAAGGACCTTCTGGGATCATCATGGCATAACAGACAACTTGGCAGAGCGAGCCTGCATAGACAGAAGCATGAGCCTTCGTACCGCGAATGACAAGGAACGAACAGATATAAAACGAACCGCCGAGCATGACCTTCCCAAATCCAAATCTATCACTCAGGTGGACATTCATAGCCGCACCAGAGACGAATCCCTACAATGCAGCAAACAACCATTTGCTCGTTAACCCATTATGGTCGAACGTAGGCTGCCACACTCACGATAGAGTTCGTCACGAAGATCATGGACACGATGGCGAAACCAATCTACACGCCATGTTCACGGAAACGCGACATTCCACACCACAACACAGGACCACACCATATCCCGCATTACTATCAGCCAAAAACCTTGGATGATAATCAACAGAAGACCGACGTACCCCATACACACTCTGAATCCTCGGCAAAAGAGGGCCATTCGTCCCATCGTTCCATCCCTCCAAGAAGAAACAAAAATAGAGCGCGGCAAGATGGAGCCTCGCATACCGCCTAAACGTTGCCCTTTGCGCTGCGCTCGGCCTATTCAGAGCTGTCGTGCTCTCGTCCAACTCAAACGCCAACGACGGTGCTCTGCTAGGTCCTGCACTAGGACCCGGTGTACTATCAATCTTGCTGGCCCCGTCCTCGAGGTCGAAATTTGCTCGGTCGATAGCAGGGGGCGTTATGGCTGGAAGCTCGTACGATTCGGAATATGGGTACGGAGGTGGTTGCTGGGCGTTCGATCCGGACGCAGTGGTGGCGTAGGATTCGAATGTGACTTTTGGAGGGGGGCGGGAGAATGCGAGCTCGGAACGGCGACGGACGCGAGTGCTGGGTGCGGAAAGGAATGAAGGGAGATCATATGAGGGATCGGCTTCCTTGTCGTCTGAGTCTGGGGGAGCGTCTATGTCGAGGGCTGAGTCTTCGGGGATAGCGGCAGGTTGAGTGTGACGGTATTCGATGGCTTCGTCAACGTCCGAGGTACGCGCCTCGCCAACATCTTGCTCGCGATGGTGAAGGTCCACGTTGGAAGCTTGGTCTACTGCAGTTGAGGTCATTGTGAGGACCGCCAGTCGTGGCTCGCAGGGAACAGAGGAGGCACGGAGGGAAGATGGGCTCAGAGGAGAAAAAAAATTAGCTGATAAGCCCGAGGAACTTTATATGTCGGAAGTACCGCTCCTGCGCATGTCTGTCGTCGATCGAAAGGGCACGACTCAGGCTACACGACCTGGTGTACAAGGAAAACGTTACCCGCCGTATCGTTGCTTCGCCATGCTGCCCGGTTACACGAGTACAAGAAGCAGCTCTTTTTACATACACTTTGCGTTCATACGTGAAGTGAGAAAGCAAAGAAAATCGAGCAGAAGCAACAAGTAAGGTTTGGTTGAGTCAAGACCTTGAACGCGCTGACAAGATAGGGGTGGTGTGGCCCATCCAGCTGAGGGGCGGGCCGGCGGGACAAAATGGAATTAGCTCATATCGACATCCATCCGACGTTGATTGGACGGCGATGGGAGGGTAGTGAGTCCGTAAGTCCGATAGTGGACTATTTTTCTGCCGGAAGTCCAGACTTCGATGCGACTGAACGAGGGAGTAAGTGGAGGAAATATAACTCGTCTTCTGCTCGACTGGCATCGAAGAAGAGTAGAACCCAGATAGGACCAACAATACACGAACACTAATTCTATACTGCCTCCACACCCCAAATTTCCAAGACATGCGCCACACGAATTGCTCAAAATAGTATGCGAGAAAGGAATCGAGGGAAGTCAGAACGCAGAAGATAGTACTCACTAGAGCATATTCGAAACTCTATTTTCTATAGTCTCTATGGTCAAAACGTATGGAACACCACCTTCAATCCACCCTCCTCTGCGCCTTCGGAACCAAAGCCCACACTCCAACCATCACAATCATCATAGACATCAACCTACATCAACACCACCAGGAAAGAAATGCATCAGCGTTCCCAGGCAGCAAGTATGACGATGACAGAAGCGTCATTCAGACAAAAATACCACTTACAAAGGCTGCAACGATCCAATCCCGTAGTTCGCCGCCAACAGACCCGCGATAAACGGTAATGCCGCACTCCCTGACTGTCCGATGCCCACAATCCACCCCAAAGCGCCCGTCAGCAGCCAGCGAGGAAGGACGTCTTTGGCGTAGTTGACGAGGATGGGGTACATAGGACCCATGAGCACGCCTATGAAGGAAACGGCGACGGCGTTTTCAATCAACGAAGGCACAGCCCAGACCGTAGCTTCCAAGCTGTATTTGGGGCCTCGGTCAGATTTCATGCTGATTAGAGAGTAAGGGGAAGGGCAGTGGATACGTACGCGATGCCAATGATTCCGTAGAGGAAAAGGGCGCGTCGTTCACCGATCTGGACATGGGGTGAGGAGCTTGTAGTGGAGGCGCAGGTATGAGTACGCACCTTCTGATTGATCCAGACCAGGCAAAGACGTCCGACAGTTATGCCTGCACACCAATATCTGGTTAGCATAATACCATAGAAAGGAGCCCGTGGCGCATACCTCCGAAGTATCCGGACGAGATATAACCAGCGTTCGGTCCGCCTTGACGTTCTCGGATTATGAACGTGACGATCCAACCTAGTCGTCCGCGAGGGTGAGATCGGTAGTGCGGGCTAGAGTCGAAAAGGCAGGACTCACCTCCCATAGTCACCTCTACACCAATGTAGATGATGCTGAATAGCGCCATGTAATGAACTATCTTCGAACTGAATATCTGTTTGAATTTGTTCTCGCGCACAGCCCCTACTTCGACGACTTGAACCTCTCCAGGCTCCTCTCCTTCCTCGATCATAATCTCTGCGCATAGGTCAATACATATCTTCAGTAAAGAAGCCATACCAAAATTGAAGAAATGAGAGTAAAACATACCATCCTGTGTTCGGCCACGGAACACCAACGCAAGTACAAGGATGTTCGAGACCGAAAGACACAAGGAGATGAGGAAGTGATAGGTCCAGTGATCCGCGGTAGAAAAGTAGGTCGCGGCCAGGGGAGCGGTGAATGCACCGATACCTATATGAGCGTAGTTGAGGACATCCACGCTCAATCAGTCAACACAATACATATTTAAGGGTAATTGTCACACACCGTATGTCCCGTGCAGGAGCCCAAGCTTTTTGGCAGTACCTTTCTTCAGACTACCAGCATATCCGTTTATACCAGCATTCTGTTATAATTGATGTCAAGACGAAGAGTAAGGACAAGAATGAGATACATACTTGTATAGCGATTCCAAAGCCGGCAATACCGTAGGCGATGACCCGTACAGCAAAAGGGCCCTCTGGGATCTGCATAGCGTAGGTAATACATTGACAGACGGCACCTGTAGGAACGATGTTTAATTCAAGTGACACCGTCTTGACGCGAGAAACGACAGCTAACCGAGAAGCATGACCTAACGAAGTGTGTTTGAAGTGAGCCCAACACCGATGGAATTATCAAGTCGACTACTCGCCTTGCCGAAGCCAAGCTTGTCGCTCAGCCACACATTCGCGGTAGCACCTGCCACGAAACCCTAAGTCATGAGTGCATTAGTCAGTCACGGCACTGGGGAAGACGCGTGCTGGGAACACTTACGACGCAGTTCACAACAAATATCATGGACACGACCACGAAGCCAATCTACAGGTTTTGAAGAAGTGTCAGTGAGATCTATGTGCCGCACACAGATAGACCAGAGAATTGGTGAAACACACGTTATAGAACTCTTGAATACGAGGTAATAAGGGGCCCGTAGTGCCGTCGTTCCAGCCTTCCAAGTAGAAACACCAACACAAAGCTGCCATATGGATCCTTGAATACTTCTTGAACTTCGCCCTCTGCGCCGCGGAAGGCCGAGTCTCCTCGTCCTGCTCGTAAGCAAGGGAGGGCTCCCTAGGAGTCGCAGCAGCTGAGTCGCCCTTGGCATTCTTACCGACCTCTATGTCTTCCTCTCCAACGTAGCCTAGCCTATCGGTGACATGGGGCGTGATATCTGAAAGTTCGTAGGACCGTAGCGTGGCATGAGCCTGAGATTCCGTCAGGCTAGTTTCGTGAGAGCTGGGATCATAAATAGTAAACTTGGGAGGAGGACGTGAAAACGCAATCTCAGAGCGACGACGATTGCGAGCGCTTGGGGCAGAGAGGAACGTAGGAAGCTCGTATGGAGAAGCAGTCTGGTTATCGAGAGCGGAGTTTTCGGACAGCGTCGCCGGGGGGCGTGCTGTACGATGATCTTCACCATCAGACTCGACATCGCTAACGCGAGCTTCACTGACATCTTGCTCCGCATGAGCCTGAAAGCTACTATCAACAATGCTTACGATCGCAGACATCGTAGACAAGGCTCTGGAGCGCAGATAGGGGAAGCGGGGAGAAAACTAGCTCTGTCGCACTGATAGGACAGGCAATTTTATAGCCTCGTAGAACCCACGACGCGGAAAGGCATGCCGCATAAGGCTGGGTTCCTTTACACTTCTGATGACCTTGGTGATGAATCTGTCCGCGAACGCCTGACCTCGTATATAATGCCGGACCACAGGGAGATGAGACCGAGAGCGCTACCGTTTACGTCGTGTCCACTGTGATGGCCCCGGGAATCAGCTGCCTATTGGCTAGACCGGGGCGACTGTCCTGGTCGGTGGGTCAGGTTGAGCTTGAAGAGGATTCCACTCACAGTCATGGCTCTATAAAGGGGCACTGAAACAATTGTGTAGGTCAAAACGAATGGTCGGACGCACCATGGGACCCAGTCATTAGCGACGGTATCGACGAAGTTGGCGATCGATGTGATCCAATCGAATGAACGTCGAGTGATGCAAGATGGACTCATAGGTGCAATGAAAGGAGCCTAGCCCTTAGAGTCGATACTGAGTGAAGCTTATTCGAAGGCCGATGGATGGTTCGAGTCGACACCAGTCAGCCGAGAGAGCCTGCCTATGCTATACCGGTAGATCGGAATGTCGCTAGTCTACCAGACATGTTGGGTTTCGACGGGCTGTGGGTATAGATCATACATATGATCTTGTGAGCTCAGCACTCAAATAAAAAGGACACTGATGACGGAATGCGATTGGAAGCGCGAGTGGCGACTTGGTCAACAAAAGTGCTATTTGGCCGTGTTTGTAACGCCACAGACGGCCGGCTCGCCGAGAAGTCTCATTTATTCGTATTTTCCCTGTGTTTTTATGGTCCCTCTCTCATGACTCATGAGTAGTGTTCGACGTTTCTGCTCAGGCGACTGGCAATATAGTGATGGGGTAGTGTTTATTATGTGCTACGATATGCTTCACTAATGAAAAGCACTGGCAGGTTCTGCTTTCTATCTCTATTCTAAATCATAACGAGCACGCTTTCTCTTCCTGAGTCGGCGAGCTCTCTCCTCCTCCTCTTCATCCTCGTCAACGAACTCCTTTTCGGCCCTAGTCACCTCATCTTCATCCTCTCCATCTTCATATTCATATTCCTCTTCATCCTCTTCACCGTCCTCTGCATCACCTTCCAGTTCCTCTTCCTCCTCCGGCAACGTCCTAATGTCCGGTCCTTGAATGGATTCTCTCCTCACCCTTACTTTCCAGTGGTCATACCCACTCCTACCCCTGGTCGAAAACAGCTTTTTAGGACTCTCTGCCATCTTGGACCACTCCTTCTTCTTGACTCGGTACGTCTCCTTCTTAGAGGTCTCCTTCAACCGCGCAAGAGCAACTTTGAGGGCTGCTTCATTAGCGGTGCCAATTGTTGAATAGTATGCGGTCTTCCGTGTGGACTCCCCGTGGTCTGTATCGAGTACTTGTATTGAGACGACGTAAATGAATGTAGGCATCTCGACGGCGATGGTCGCGAGAGTTCGGAGAGCTGTGGGGGTTTGGATGATGACAGATGGCAGACGGATGTGTGAATAGGTGAATACACCTTGCCCTGATGCAGACATATGGCTTTGGTTGAGCCATCTCTAATTGATCTCGAAGGAAACCTCACCTTTGAGAACTGTCGGCTGCTCTGGGCAGAAGATGGCTTTGCTATTGCTTGTGGAGTGGTGTCGAGGTTCGTCTGTGCCTGCACTGCATTTGGTCGTCCTGACTCACAGCATTGTCCGTGTTATGGATGCTGCACGTGCAGCTTGAGCGGAAATTCCGCCTTCCATTGACTATCATATCGGGATGTTCGGTGCTCATTGCGATAACGACGCAGAATTTCTACTGCACTAGTTCTCTCAGCCGGATTGCCCCTGTGGCGCGCTGTGGCACTGACCCATTTGCGGCGTGTTGACTTCTCAGCGCAGAGGTTCAGCTTTGCTTCACACAGCCATCGAACTCACACAGTCTACCCGGATCTAGATACGATCACGTCGACGTCCACATGAGCTATCCGAGATACCCAACACTTGTGGCTTTTATGTCGTTGCGATTGCTCTGACGATTTTCTTGGGACGTACAGCAGACAGCCGAATTCTCGTCTTTTTCTCATTTGTGGACGTCCTTCGCCTTTGTCCTAACCCGTCAACTCGCGCTATTATTTGCTCTTGAGTCTGCACCTGCATTGTCTCCCGCCTGTTCCTTCTGTTCCATTCCTTGGCTGCATTGTTCCCACGGCTTGGACATCGCTTACCGGGACGCTTCGCAGGAGTTCGAATGGACCACAGCTGATTGTGAAATGAAATCGATCTCGCCACCGAGCTTCAAACTTCCCATCGATGATCTAGTTCGCGTTCACGACCTTCCTGTCAGGTTCGTTGACCGGAGTCCACGCTGGCTCTGCATGCCAGCTAGCAGCCCAACTGCGGTCGCCCATCACCTCGGCCTGTTCTGTAGGTTCTTTCACCAAGCCGATAGGTTACTGCATCCGAATGCGCTCACGAACTATTCATCTCGTCGCTGCGAATCACAGGGCATCCATCTTCTATGTTCCTACTCCATCGATGATGAAGCTCACTTGGGACTTTTGAGTTCGATTCCGACCCTTTGCCTTCTGTGATGTCTCTGTGATGACCGAATCCTGTCAATGGGATTCCAGAAACAGCAAGAGATTGCGAACTTGGTGCGCCCAGATCAAATTCTTGATGGTTCAACTACGTTGGGACGTCGTACGTTCGTACTGCCCAAGTTCACCGTTCCGGACGTCCGAAAAAGGGCTTCAGAGTAGTCGTAGCCTCGTTTTCACGGTGGAAGTAGCTCGGATCTCAGCATTGTGGACTGTGTATGTTCGAGGCTAGGCCCAAGCATTGTGCGGCCATCATTTATCGCCTATGCCTGCTGCGTTCGTCGAATAGAAAATGATCATCGCTGTCCCCTCTTCCCGTAGTATACCTCGAATGTACGGACTAGTGCTTCTCGAGACGCAAGGCACTACATGCCTTCTTCGTACCTCTTTACGAGCTGCGAGAATACCTAAGACGCAGTGCCTCATGGTGGCGAGATCCACCACCCTCTCGTCACTCGAAGACGGGGTCATGTCAGGGCTCCAAAATGGAGCAGGTCGATGCGGCAACACAGGACGCGAATCGGGTCCTGGAATCCCTTTGAACGGCGATAACTTTGCGGTTCGCTCACGCCTTGTACATATGGGCTCACACGTCCCTGAGGACGAAAGAGATGCATTGTGCGAAGAAGCGAAGAAATGGGGTGAATGGCGACGATGAGAAAAAGGAAGAAAGCAATAGTACAGTAAAAGAGAAAGAGAAAAGATGCGTGAGTGAACAAAGAGATCCAATGTTTTGTGTGTGTGATGTGTGACGTGTCTGTGTGTATGTGTTTTCCTATTAGTCCGAAATATGCGACAATAATATACACAATGCAGGGGAAGACGAGGCGAGCGATACACGAACCGATGAAAGGAAGCGAGGAACAGAATGCAATGATGATGAAGTTTATGGCTATGGGGATAAGCGTTATGTAGCGCTGCACAACCCGCTCGCGCTGCAAGCGTATGTATGACCAAACTACAAAAAGTCCACTCCTATAACCACAAATATGCTGAAAGAGAAGGGGCATGGGGACCAGTCGACACGGCGTCGAGCGATGCTGGATCGCGAGCGGTCAAGAGCTGGCCAGGGGCATATGGGGCATAATCGATAATGAGTGACTGGGCATAGAGGTGTAAGCAGTCCGGAGAACAAAGGAAAACCGAGCAAAAGAGGAGAAGAAAAGAAAAAAAATGCAAGACGATCTTTCCAACGCCCTTCGGAAGAGCCTTACGCTTTTCCAAAGACCATCGTCCCGACGCACCCACCCGCGCTCCGACTCTTGTCCACCTCCACGCCAACTAGCCTCGTCTTCGAGCTCAACCAATCCACCCTCCGGATCCCATGCTCCCAACCGCCGCCCGACCTCGTACATCTCTTCTCATACGCTGCCGCGACCTTCCTCTGCGCGCTACTACCCTTACCGAGAGACTCCCATTCCGCCGTCGTAACCCTCCTCATGAGCTCATTATGCAAGGCGTATAACACATCAAGGTTGGTTATACAAGCAGTACCAGTACTGATAGCACGACCAGACGCTTTGCCGAGTGAGCCAGAAGGGGGTTGAGCGCCAATAGGGCCGACGGTGACGCGCCAGGGAAGCTTATCCGAACGAAGGACGAGAGTCTGACTGGCGGGGATAGGTGGTTCGGTAGCGGGTTGCGCGAGGGTATGAGCGGGGACAGGAGAGTGCGTCGTCCGGTCGAGGACGGTACGAGCCGAGGGCGAAGATGTCACGTCGTACGAGATCGGAGCATGGTGGAGACGCGTGTACGCAAACAATGGATGCATGTGTACCGCCGACGTTTGTAGGAGTGATCGAGATGATGCCCGTCCATCTGTGTGGTAGTCAACGTTGAAAAGATCATCGTTTGAGGGTAAGGGCATGGTCAAAGTATAAAAAGACATCACATGAACTTACGAGATGATGATGTGTGGCTTGTGGCGCTGACACTGATGCCTGGCGCACCTGCGTGCCACGTATGGTTCTGTTTGAGTTGAGGACGTCTCGCAGGAGGTTCGGAAGCGATGATGTTGTGACGGGAACTCGAAGACAGTGGAGCGGAGGGTGGCATGTTGGCGTAGATAGAGGTGCTCGAGTTCGACCGCGAACTCCCAGCAGTGCCGTAACAGGATTGGACAAAGTGAGGATAGTGAACTGTATCTCAATGAATATCGATCACAGATGAGTGACGACAGCGCTACTTACCATGGTGGTCTTTGGGCCGGTGAGATTGGCGACTGTAGATTTGAGACGCTTGGGCCTTGCTATCAGAAGCAGATGAAACCATCTTCGGCCTGGCGCGTTCGCGGTCGCGAGAGTGAGGGCGGCTATGAGAGTCGGTGGTAGGGTAGCGGAGAGGCGAGGGTGTCGCGGTGTGAGTGTGAGGGAGTGAATAGCTATTAGTCTTCGAAGGCACAGAACGAGGAGGGGGAATCGCTGAGACGTGAGAGCTGCCACCGGAGGCGTAAATATAATTCGCCGTCAACGGAGGGGCAGTGGAGCCAGACTGCGAGCGACTGTGAGACTTGCTGCTCGACGCTGGTGTTGGTTGTGCAGCGGAGCGTGAAGGTCTCGAACTTCCCCATCCAAAGAGATTGCGGAAGTAGGACGCCATGAGGAAAGCGATTGGAGCTAATAGTGAGAGTTTGGAAAAATAACGGAAGGATATCACGCTGGGTGAGAGAAAGATCGTCAAGCAAGGAAATTATACAGCGAAATGAAGTCGTGCGGGTCGTAGACGGTCGTCGTTCAGGCAGAGGGCGTACAAAGCCGTCGCAGTAGGTGTTTGGAGCTGAGCGGGGCTCTTTATATGTATCAGGGCAGCTAGCACTGACTTCGAGATATGGGGTACCTTCTCACGTTCTGGGCCTCAGATCTACAAGCGTGTCGTAAACCAGATGAAGGCCCACCAACAAATCCTTCGCAAAGTTCCATAATTGTCGATCGAAGCTGTCCACGCCTGCGTATGGGATTGCCCTTTCATTTGCTCGGATCGGGCAGCATCGTGCAGCGAGAAGGAAGGTTACAAGCATCAGAAAATGGTCGTCTGACGTCCTCTGTGGCCAGGGGCGTGCATGATGCGGCAGAGCCACAAAGCGAGCATGTTCGATTTGGACCGACAAGTCCGTGGAAGGTGCGACCAGTGCGCTAGCACGGGAGCTTTGCCCAAAATCAATACACTTCCTACCGTTGGTCGAACCCAATTAGGTAACGTCGGTGTCCTGGAACGACAAATTCTGCTTCGCGAAGAAGATGCAGGCGGGGGTCGTGGTCCTCCCGAAGGCCGCCATGGTTCGACGGCTTCGACCACAGCGCCTCGGCCTGCCTTTTTCGGTCCCGCCTTCTCCCACCCCACAAACGGCCCTGGTGGAGCACACCGAACACGACGTCGCCTGTGCCTTCGAACTAGCACAGTAAAGCAGAGTGAAAAGTACAGGTTTTGTTATGCAAACCAGGAAACTATCTAAGCTGAGAATGATTGGACACTTTGTTCGGAAAACTATTCATAGACGTTGGCCACCAGAAAACGTTTCTCGTCCGCGCTTGACTGGAATAGCGAGGTCTAATCTGCCCGAAATGAGAAACATAACGTCGAGGAACCGAACACGTTGCCGAGAGGCCTAGGCTTTCCGCCGTTCTAACCGGGGCTAGACGACGTCAGACAAGAACTTGTACCGGCGAACAGCGTTGGCGAAGGAAAATGCTGCCAACATCAGCGCTCGAAACAGGGATGTTGCCGTACAGGATATCTGAAGTGTGATAGGCAGACGCGCACATTCGTCCTGGAATAGCCTTGGTTGGTCGAAGCTGAGGATGACGCCTGAGGACAGCTAGATTCAAAGCGGTAGAACAGGTAAGAGGATAGATGGACGGTTTAACTCCCTCAGGAAAACGACGCCCAACGAGAAGGATAGAAAGAGGGCGCAGTCGACTGCGTGGAGAGATACGAGAGAGACGCGAGAAGGGGTCTTGGAGCAGTACACCAAACAACGGTGTGGCACCCAATGTCCTACTCAAGGAAGGTGGCGAGGGTGCTAGAACATATCGTGATGGCGTAGGCTCAGGGATGTGGATCCTCTTGAGAAGCAAGGCATATGATGGTAAAGAGAATCCTATCATAGTTGATATTGATGGTACGACCACAAAAACATAGCGAAGGAATGGGAAGGTTTCAGCCACAAAAGAGAATTCGAGGGCAAGGCACGCAGCCCGGCTCATTCACGAGGCGTGGAAGAAACCATTTACGGGAACCAAAAGGAGAGGGATCATCATTGACAGCGAAGAAGCGGTCGTGTGTTTGACTCATTGGTCGTAAGCTTTGCTTCTCAGGGACTCGCCGAGGAGACGAGGGCCCATGAGAGGACATGAGCCGGTACGAAAGAAACAGCATGCTTTCGAACAAGTATAGACCAAAGATAGAACCGCATGGTGGCCCGATGCTCCTGGGTGCAGCCGCAACAAATTGTCTCCGGAAACGCATCTTTAGCAATGACGAAACCAAAACATCGACAGAGGGTACCACGGAGAGTCGGCCTCGGTCTTATCATTCAGAGTAGATGATCAAGCAGGTAACGAGCAAGATAAACAGAAACCGTAAGGCCACAAAGCATGATGGCCTGTGCTTTGCCTAGACCTTACCTGAAAACCTCCACAGTATAGACCGAGTTGGCCTAAGACGTTCTCTAGCCTAAGCTACGATTCCTAGAGTTGGAGCAGATATCGCATATCGGTGAGACTCCGGGAAGAGAGGGTAGCGATGCTACGAGATACTACAGTTACCTCGGACAGATGACACTTTCTTGTAAAACCATGACTTGTTATGGGAGGACGCAGATGACTGACGTATAAGTATGACAGATGGTCAGTCGAAGATTCCAACATGGCGCTGTCTCACAGAGAACGCACCTTTACAAGATCCTGAGCAACACCCTCTCCGGTTGCCCGCTGAGTAATGCGATAATTGCCCGTTACCCAGAACCGCTGAACCGTGGGATGTTTGAGAGCACATAAGAAGCATAAGAATAGTATGATCACTCCGGCAGATCAAAGATGAGAAAGTGCGGTAACTTAAGTCAAACCATGACACGGATTGTCTGCATGCCAAAGCCAAATAACCATCTAATTGACAGCCGGATGTGCAGGGCAGACAAACCCTTCACCACAGATCCAGTCTGTGCTTCTATTGACCACGCAACGATGCGTGTATTCAAAACGTAGTCATCGTGTCCGAGTGTCTGTGAAGAGCAACGACTGCAACATGAAGCATTAGAAGTCGACCGCTGAACATTCGGAGAAGGCATACCTCGGTCATATACACAACGGGCTACATATCGCGCATAAGTCACCGGCATGACAGTTAGGAATAACCTTCCACCCCCCAAGCTGAAGACGCACGGCCTGTTATTGCAGTTACTACATTGCTCCTCGCTCGCACCGGCAGGGTAACTTACCCACCAATGCCCAACGATCGACTCATCATCAACATACATCCACCACCCACAGGAAAAGCCCTGCGTCATAAAGCCGCGGCCCAACTAGCTTGGGTTCCACTCGGCAAAATCTGAGCGCATCGGGCCAGAAGTAGCTCAACGAAGATCGCCGCCGGTACCCCAGCCAGCAAGGTGCATCGAGGTCAGGATCGGGCGGGAGTGGCCTCGAGGCAGGATGGAATTCGATTTTGCCAAGATATAATTATTGAAATTTGTTCGGATGCGTACTATTATGTATCTTCTCGGTACGTCTGCAGCGAGAACGAGGCAAGCTCGAGGAGGAGGGGCGCCCGATTCGACAAACCCACAGCTCGAGCGATGTGGGAGAACGGAGTGTTTAGTCACTATGAGAGGAGGGACAGAGCTGACGGGCGATACAGCATGGCTGTAACTTTCCAAATAGCCGCTACAATGAACCCGAAGACTGAGGAAAATGCAGACGAGAGGAAGAGCTGGAGCGGAAAAATATTGCAGAAGAGGCCCAGGGTAAACTCTCGTCGGCATATGCCGAAGCAGGCGTGATCCAGACCGTGGAGCACGTGTAGAGAACGCGTCGCGCGCCCCTCCTCACGATCACCGTTCCACCAATGAATTCTACTTGAAATTTATTTGTGTGGAGCCTTTTGCAGTAAGTTCATCAGAAAAATACATATGCATAAATTTTAAAATGATCCCGGTCGGTGTAGTAAAGCTACAGTCAAAGGTGAAGCCGTTAGAAAGACGTCACCGCCCGCATACTAGTGTGCATGAATTATACAGAAATACCCAGAAAGCATGTATGAAAGCAAAACGATAGATGCATGAAAAAAAGTGTCACAGCGATGTCCTCCAACAGGATACGAAGACCACCCCCAGACTATTTCTGCCTCGGTACCAACCCGAGGTTCATCAGCCACCTATTCGTTTGGACGTCGACGGTCGTCCACCTAGAGCGGTATCGTGAGCACGAGCAACACTATCATAAATCTAAAATTGACTCACATTCCCCAGAACATCGTCGTTCCACCCATCGCGTCCGCCCTGTTCATTCCTCGTTGCCTTGCGTACTCGAAAAGCTCGTCCTCCAAACAACACCTCTCAAACATCGACACATGGATCACTTCATACGCGTGCCGATCTCCTCTAGTGAGCTCATGCATCTCCGTCTCCGTGATGGGCATCCTATAATAATCGTACACCGCCATCAACACGTCCATGCACGATATATTCTTCGACTGCTGGATATATATCGGGCCCCATCTTGATCCACCCCATTGCGGCTGAGGCATGATCACCATCTCCTTGGTCGGAGGATGCGTAGCGACAACATTGAGCGACTTTTCGGCGGCGCGGAAGAATGCACGTCCAGTGATATGCAGAGACTTGCGCGGGTCGAACCGGATGTCCCATCGGAGGGTGAACGAGTCGGCGTTAACAGGATTCGGGATAAGCCATGGCGCGACGTGTAAATCGAGCAGACGCCGCTTAGGAGGCCACGTATCGCCGGATATGAAGTCCTTGGGCCCCTGGCCTGGGTAGGGCCAGCCACCTGACAGCGCGAGTGCTTGTCCGGGTGTCAGAGCTGGTGGAGCGGGCACGGGCATCCCAACGATAGGAGCCCACCATGATTGTGCTGGGATGTTGGGATGTGGATGTGGATGAGGCTGCCATGTCAGAGTACCTTCCTCTGGGATATCAAACTGGATAGGACGTGGGGTGCGAAATGTGGAAGGGAGGGGAGTATGGTACGAGGCCGCCGAATTAGGGTAGTTTGGCTGGTGTGCGTTGTTGGGCCATGGAGCGGGAAGAGAGGCGTAGGGTGCCGAGTACGGTGTATACATGGGATGTGGATGTGGAAGGACAGCGGGAGTAACAGCGACACTCGCGGGCCACCCAGATTGAGCGCCATTGGGTGTAAGATAGCCGTAGGGCGGATATGCTGGGTAGGGAGTGTACTGGACGTAGGGATGAGGATAGTACTGCATGTTATTCTGCGTAACAATTCGTCGACGATTGCTCAGGGTTGATAACGGGTCAGGCAGGTCGGCCGGAGTAATGGGAGGATGTAGAGGAACCAGAGGTGGTAGAGGTGTGGGAGGTTCGGAAGCACGGCGACCCGGCGAGCGAGAGCGTCGATATGATTGAGAAGCACCGAGTCGCTGAGATTCACGTCGCTGCCTTGAATTCCCAAGATAAGGTTCTTCTGTACAGCGCGAATTCGCCGCGTCACACACAACAACGATCATGAGCATCTCATAAATCACGATCATGATACGTCGCCTAGATAAAGAACGCACCAAATTCCTCTTCGTAATCCTCTTCAGATCGTATTGGAATTGCCTGGATGCGGTCTTCGAGCTGACTACGACGCTTTCGGAGAATTGAACGTCGGGCTTGCCTCGTTCGATGGTGAGGCGAATGCAGGTGTGTGGAAGGTGGGTGGTGAAATCTAACACCAGCGGTTGTCTGAGGTATTATACGCCTACGAAACCAAGATAAGATATTGGACCTGTTAGTGCTGTGATGAGGCGATGCTAGCATAGCCAGAGGCGTGAGTGGACCTGAGTCGAGCGTACTGTGGGGGCCTGGGCGAGCGGTGTACGTATATATACCAGGAGAAAGCCCAGGTACACGTTCAAACGGCGATATCAGGGTTGCCTTGTATCCCAGGCGGGGGCGCGAGACAAAAGAGATATAAAGCAAGAGAGTACAACGCGTCGAGGGCTGCAGAACAGCGAGAGATCTTGCCCGATATAGCAACGTGGCTATGCCACCAATGTCAGCCTCAAACCCGAAGCCATCAGCCAGACGCACGTACGCGGTCGCGTTGTCAACGAAGCGAGGAAAGAACAAGACATACTAGTGGCAGAAACGGACAATTGGGATGAAAGATTCGAGACGAAGAGCATGCGATCATCAGTTTTAGGAACAACAGCGCGCCAACGGATCCGGAGACAACCCCAACCCGGCTATTCGGCCCCACCGGGCCAGGTACTCTGGTACATCAGGGAAATCCTGAAAAGCGGACCAGGCAAGGTCCTAGCCCGACAAGTCGAAACATGGGAGGCAATGTCAAAAAACCCAGCATCATCTCATACAAGAACGGCGAATCGGGACCTCGGGAGGTCGGTCCAGGTCAAGTAAACCTTCCAGATATAAGCTCAATCAGGATGCGTTGACGTTCTCGGTCATTGCCCGTCGGATGATGACTGACCAGGGAAGACCATGCCAACCCATTTCGGTGAGGCATGGCCAACGCAAACCATTATGAGCTTACATGGCCATGGATGGCCATGGACGGTCATTTCTCTCTAAGACGGCACAAAATCTCAAAATACTATTAATTCTAAATATTGATATTCCTTCCAATTGTTGAACGCTCACGCTAACCCCGCAGTCGGCTGTCACAATGATGGTAGAAATTTTATATTATATATAGCAAAACAAATACAAGTTACACTGCAATAAAAATACTCAATAGGAAACAAGGAGCGAGATCAAGCACCAGGTCTAACAGATAGACAGAGGCAGCCATTGCACGAGACCAGAGTTTGCCGCGAAATCCAAAGACAGACGAGCCCGAGCAAAGCCCAAGAGAGACCAGCCCTAACTGATAATCAAGTGATGACGGCCACAGAGCAAGTATCAACAATGGAATAATGACCTGAAGAAAAACAAGGGAAAGTCGACGAGCAGAGCGCAAGTATATATACTCGCCACATCGTGCGTAAAGGCATTTCCCGCAGAGGACTTCAACTTTCTGGTTATCATACACCATCTATTCTCAACGGACAGACAGGGTACGGTAGGCGGGACGACCGCGGTTCGATTTGAGTTGACGCGTCGAGTTTTCGCGGTGGCGCCACCCTGCATCCGGCTTGGTCCGGGCTCACTTCCCTGGGTTGCCACACCGTACGTGTATCTCTGACTGGTAGAGGCTTCATGGGCTCCATGATGAGTCAGGGTGTACATAATGAGTGTGATATACCCAAAAAGGAGTCCCTGATATATTTAAGCCATTTCTTACCATTTTCTGGAGGTGGTAGACGGCGTGGGAAGCTCAGCTAGGCAAGGGTGGCTTGCCCGTGTAAGTACTTACTGTGGTGGCACTCTGAGTCACCCACCACTAGGTTTTCAGCGTATTTGTTGGGATTATGGTAATCATCCTGGCCTCTTTTCGAAAAATTCAGCTGAACCTGCAGATTAAGTACAGTGTGAGAAGGCTGTAGAGTGTAACCTTCTTCTGAGTACCTTAGAATTTACGTCACCCATCAGTTTCGCCCGGGTCACGGTTCAGAAACCGTGTGTGAGCGTGACGGGACCCGTATATGGTTCAGAAAACAATGTAGGCGCTTGCAAAAATGATTATTTTGTGCAAGCGCCTGCCGAGGTCACTGTTCGCTCACCCTGCGTTATGCGTGAGGTCATGCAGGATTTTGTTCGGTTCATCAACGCGGAAAACGTGTGACAAACCTTTGGTCGAAAAAGTACAGTACTCTTGTAAACGGGTACCTGATCCTTAACGGTACGTATAAAAGTAACTTTTTGGGTGCTTTTTCCCCGCCAAAAAAAGGTGTGATCCGTGCTTTAGCTTTTTCCCACGCTTCATGAAAGTAACTGTCCTCGCTTTTAGTGTACTTCGCACCGTATATATTGAACATTCAACGCCGTCAGCTTCATAGAAGGTGTGACTACCTTCCGTGAAAATTAAATCCCTCGACCAGCACTGAGATCGAGTAGGTTTGTAAGTAGTATGATATGGACAGTGTCAATGACTCCGAGTCGTATAGGTCGGCGACATCGTTCAACGCCGTCAGCTTGTATTAACGGTGTGACTACCTCCCATACAGAGTTCATGCCCTGAAGCAGTGCCGAGATTGGGTACGTTTGTAAGTGTGATAAGTATGAGCAGTGACTTGTTGTAGGTCGGCGCCCTTGTCGTCGCTGTCTCGTTGCTGTCATACTACCCGGCAGATCTGCCACTATGAAAATTTAATGATGAAACTGATCTTCTGGGAGTACAATGAAGTATTGAGAGCCCAAGAGACACACAGCACAGCAATGGAATCCATATTTGAGGGGCACTTGGAAGATATGCACGAAGGTCGACTTAAG
>NW_006763134.1:2292017-2292664 GCF_000264905.1 Stereum hirsutum FP-91666 SS1
TAGCTTACACACCCCAAACATTCCAGGACCCCCTGATTAGACAGACCACCGTGTTTCTTGCATACATGACTCGTATTTAAAACTGACGTGCCCCACACATCAGCAATCCTCAAAATTTGTGGCTGGGTCTGACATGCGTGGCTGGCATATCACGACTGACACCATACTGTGCCATACTAGTCACGACTTTACGTGGCATCATATGCTCGAGTCTTCACCACACTCGGACCTCAAATGTAATCAGATATATTCATTCAATCAATTCTTATGTACATGCAGAGTGTTCCTTGAGACATCATACATATGCGGTCAACTGGAGGGATTGAATGTGGTTGTTGAGCTCATGGGCACTATTGCCATAGACACGATGGATGTGAGCACAGTGATGGTTGATGGAAGATTTACCGGTAAAGAGTGTGCAACGGTATGAGAGGGTGTATGAGATGCAGCTGTAGGTATACCAAGAAAGGGTATAGGCCTGATGACCCCAGAAAACAAGACGAGAGCGCATAGCCATAAGGCTACATGCTCACTCGCCACTTTGAGTCCCAGAGCATCCTTGTCATTGGCAGCATCATTTGTTGATGACCGGCATGCTTGTAGGTTGATGATAAGTCCCCAAAGATATTGGGGCAGTGTAGAAGCTT
>NW_006763134.1:2295199-2331560 GCF_000264905.1 Stereum hirsutum FP-91666 SS1
GGTTGTAAAAGTAACAGTACACAGAGAGAAATACTGTGCTATCTTGCTCAAAATCAAGCTGAGCAGCTGATGGAATTACTAATACTTACATGGCATGTGTTATGCTGCCCATCGAGGCTGTCAACAATTTGTAGCTCAAGATGCACCAACTGTGGCTGGGCAAGCCACCCTTGATTGCCCCGCTGAGCTTCCCACGTTGCCTGCCACTTCCAGAAAATCATATTAAATGCTTAAGATGTTCCAGGGACTCCCTTTTTATTCACATTACACTCAGTATGTACAGCCCGATCTGTCATGGAGCTCATGAAGCCGCTACATGTCAGAGATACGCTGTAACAGCCCAGTGAAGTGAGCCCGGACCAAGCCGGATGCAGGGTTAGGGTGGCGCCACCGCGAAAGCTCGACGCGTCAACTCAAATCGAACTGCGGTCGTCCCGCCTACCGTAGACAGGGCCAGCCGAGTCTGGTTGCTGTGTGTCATATCGTTCCTCAAAAAAAAAAAANAAAAAAATAATATACTCGCTCCCGTCCCGGAGCATCGAGGAGGAGGTCAAGATCCGGAAATCCTAGAACGGGCTGAGACTTACCGAGACCGGACCGAGGCAGACCACCTTCGGACCTCTTCCGACTGTTCCGATTGGCTGACGCGCCGGTGCAGGGAAGGTTAGTTATCTTCAATGCCGTCGACGAGCAGCTACATTTTACGACTCTGCACCGTAGCAGAACGCAGGGCTAGACAGCGAGCCCTGTCACCAGGTAAAATATCTCACACGAGGACCCAAGAGATTCGATATTACCGTTGAATATCTAACGGCAGCCACGAAGAGCAGCCACAGACGCGTAGATTACATGCAAATAAAAGAATGGGATACGACCGGTGAGCTCCGGACAACATGGCTTGAAAGTGACCTTTCGTGGTCATGCGGTGGTTTGCCCTGCTCATCGGTATACGATCTTGGTGCTACGCTGAACTCCAGTGAGCACACGAGGCCATAATGGCGAAACAATGACCTTCGGAGTCCATGTTTGACCAGCAAGGCATGCGATGACCTCCAGTGTCCATTACCGCAACAGGATGGGAATTCCCAGGGCCACCGGAGATCATCGCTGCCCGGCGATATCCTCTATGCTCGGCGAAGTCCATCCTTGCCAGCCAATCTCAGATTTTTGGGATTTCTGAGATGTAAGTATTTCGCTACATAGCGCCAGTCTCTCGATTCTTAGCAAAAGCCGCGTTCTGCATTTTGTCCTGGAGGAGGCATGGTGAGACCTACACTGTCGAGAAGGGTTCCTTGGCCGATTCAGACGAGTTTGAGTGGCGCGCAATATTTCTGCGGCGCATTTCCCGGCGATGCCAGTGGTCGAGCCACTGCCACTGAATTCCCATCGCCAGCATCATCGCGGAGTGGAAATTTGTTTTAAACTCCCTTCTTAGTCCATAGAAATCTTATTAAACGCGGCCGAACTATGATGGTAAACGTTTCATTATCAACTACTGATATACCGAACGATGTGACGACGAGTCGGCGAGAGGCCTACGGAGCGCCACACTTTTGACCATCCAAGGCCAATAATCACCGAACACAAGCGCTGTTGCCGGTATGAACTCATGAAAATAAAGCTTAACAGGCATTTGTATGACCCAACATTGAATCTACGTAAGTACTAATTGGCGTGGCGCTGTTCATTCAACGATAAGGACTGGCATGAGCTGGGAAGACGCATGGCTTTGTGTAAGAATAGGTATGCTCGTCATAAAGAGACGCGGGGCACAGTTCTTCTCAATCTATACTTACCGCTCTTCACAGCATGCAGCAGACTCCAGCAGGTGAAGACTTAGTCATAGTGCTGGTCTTGCGCTTTTCAGGCCGTGGAAGAAGTCATGCTGCCCTTATGAAGACGTCTGGTTTCGGAACCCAGTGCAAGTATGCCTCCAGCGTTTGAATTGTGTTCCCTGGTGAAGTTCTTGATTCTCGGTGCAGCAGGGTGGGTCAGGGTGGGTCATCACTCCCGAAGGGACAGTGATTTCGTGGAGGTGGAGAAACAGCCTGGCTCTGGTTACCCGCACCCTGATGATTGCGAAGAAAAAGAATGATTGCAACTTCTGATTTTGCATGACCTGACGAGATACTCGTGAGCGTGGACAGTTCTGAGCCCCAGAGCAGATTCATCGATCGTAGCAGCGGGAGAAGCAAGCGGGCCGCAGTGTCAATTCGCAACATCTGGATACATTGGTAGAACGGAAGCAGCGCGATGTGTTTCAAGTATTCGAAGAAAGCACTGACTACGCCGTTTATGTACATCTTCGGTCGCACGGACATGACAAACAACCGACGAGGACATAGAATAGGGCTGCAACAAAGGTACCAATCATTGTTCCAGGTCGAACAGAGAATCCCGTCGGTTGGTCTGGGCTTCTGTTGGTTGTAACCCAGGAAAGGACATCCCTCAGGGCAAATTTCCGACTGGCAAGGAGTGAAAACGTCGCCACAAGGATACCTTTTTACGGGGAGTGGACTGATACGTATATTCGCTCGAGTGAGAATGCCCCCACAGTCCCAGGCCGATGATAACGACCCCAAGACCATTCGAGTCGGGTCGCCAATGATCACGGGTGTGTTAGTGGTCGGGCGGAACATGGAGCAGGCAGCAGGACTCCTCCAGGCTATTCCACTGGTAGAGTCAATTATGATTCGGTAGGCGATCCAGGCAAGCTGTAGGACATTCTAGGGCGAGCGAGGTCTTCATCATAGACCTTTTGATGAGTTTAAATCATTTGCTGGCAAGGGTTTTCGTTCCGCTCGCTAGACACAAGAAAAAGCCAGTGCAGGAGACAGAGAGACGACCATACATGCCACAGTTCAAAGACAAGTTCGTTTCAACGAGTGGTGGCTGATTTAGATAATCCAGCGGAGTTTGAATGTCGATGAGATCGCCTGATTCGTCGCCACAATCGTCTCGTTGCTCCTGACCTGCTAACTCGCACTCGAATCTGTTTCTCCTATTTTACTTTTCCAACGACAGGAACTACAAATACTTCTACTCTCTCGGAAACGCCACAAACCATCGGGCTTGACAGCCACTTTACGATACTCACAAATCGGCCATGGTCGCACCGCTATATACGACCGATTCTGGTCTTCTCTTCCACGCCGGAAAGATTTTAGTCGTTACAGTCGGTCTTCCTGCACGAGGAAAGACGCACATATCTCGGGCTCTTGAGCGGTATCTTCGCTGGGCAGGTGTCAAGACAGCTGTCATTTCGCTCGGCGACTATAGGCGGAAGGTCATCGGAGGCGCGCAGAAGCTACCGCCTGATTACTTCTATCTCGGTGCGTTCTACACCTTTTTCTCTGGTAAATCTTCACTGATGGATTTGTGTGCGCCGAATGTGTCAATCGTGCTATAGGAGAGAAGAGTGAGGAAACAGTCAAACTGAGGTTGAAGGTGCAGGATGGATGCGAGAAGATGATCTGGGACTTCTTCAATGGAGGCGGCCAGGTCGTGATCTACGATGCGAACAATGGGACAAAGGCTCAGAGGCAGAGATTAGCGCAGAAATTTGACACGGAGGGTATTCATGTTGTCATACTCGGTATGTGAAACATCTACCGCTTCTATGAATTGGCTGGCAGGCGATTGATGGTATCTCCACAAATTCTCTTCAACATGTACAGAGTCGCTCTGCGATGACAACGCAATAATCGAACAGAACATTCGTAGCGTGAAGATATCCTCTCCAGACGTACGTACTGCCATGTCATTTGCACCTTGGGAAAGGCCTTGATGATCTTCGTGGTGTTGCCCAGTATCGGAATTGGGACCCTGACCGTGCTGTTCAAGACTACTATAAACGTATTCAAGACCATGAGAAGCACTACGAGGCCGTGGAAGAACTAACATGGCCTTTCATCCGTATCATCAACGTAAGTCTATTTCTCGTCTATCCCGTCGTGATTGTCTCATCCGACAGTCCCTAGGTTGGAGAGAAGATCATGGTTAACGTGCGTCTCTAGTGTGCTCTTGTCGTAGCGGTCACCTCCTGACTTCCATCCAGAATGTCAGGGGATATCTGCAAGTACGTACCTCTAGTATACTTCAACAAGCACCCGCTGATTTCCTTTTGCAGTCCCGAATAGTCTTTTTCCTCATGAACATCCACAACAAATATCGGACAATATACTTTGCCCGTGTTTGTACCTTGGTCTTCCTGCTCCCAGTTTTTTTTGTTAACGCGCACGATATCCGGGTATATAGTCTGGACATTCTCTCATCGAACATTCCTACAAAGCCGACGCAGATCTTTCGCCCGTGGGCTGGGAGTATGCCGAGAAGTTGAAGGACTTTGTCTTGGAGCGACGCGCGAAATCTCTCAAGGAGCGAGGTCTTGACCCTAAAGACAGTCGTCTCGTAGTAAGTTCTTTTACCCTCTCTCGCGTCCCACAAGCCGTCAATCTACTTGCTTCGACGGTCGCTCTAGGTCTGGACCTCTGCCCGTCGTCGTGCCCATCACACCGCCTGGCCATTCCTCACTGCCGCAGACCGCGCAAAAGGTCATTCTTCGTCCGATTCTCCCTTCAATGTCAAAGTTGTCGAGAAACCTCAAATGTCCGAAATCAACCCTGGAGTTTGGGATGGACTGACACCAGATCAGGCGAGAAAGTATTACCCCGAGGAATGGGACCGGTTCACGAAGGACCCGTATTCGTTCCGTGCGCCGAGGGCGGAGAGCTACCACGACTTGAGCGGTGCGTCTGTTACATGCTTTATGCACAAAGGTCTGGTGTTGAACGAAGTATCACATTTGGGTTTGGTGTATAGTACGGCTTGAGCCGACTCTCATTGAGCTGGAGCGCGAACAAGAAGACCTTCTCATCATAGGTCACGCCTCCGTCATCCGCTGCCTAATGGCATACCTCATCGGTCTCCCTGCCTCTGAAATTCCAGCCATAGAAGTCGTCCGTGGCGATCTACTAGAAGTCGTTCCAGCCTCCTACGGTGTGCACAGCCAGGCATACCACTTCTGGGATGGTCCTGGGAGGAAGCAGGTGGATGAGTCGGCATTGGATACCGGGGACGGGGCTAGCGATGGAGATCCTGAAAGGGTCATGGAGAGGTCGATTCCACCTGGTGAAGAGACGAATTTCTACGAGAATTATGCTGAGGACACAAAGGGTAAACGGCAGGCTGCAGTGGCTACAACTGGACCGTAGTGGTGCTTGTCCTATGGTAGAGGTTTAGAGCAGTAAAAGTTGTACAATGTGACGTATTATGTATATCTCCGAACAAAACTTGAATAGTACAACAGTGTATATACTTGTAGCGCATCGAGAGCAAAAGGATAAGAATCGACATAACCCACATGACCACCGCAGGGGTCGAACCTGCAATCTCCTGATTCGTAGTCAGACGCGATGCCATTTCGCCAGGCGGCCTCAAAGGAATTTTGAGAAGGGGTAATTTATTCAACTCAACATCATAGTACAGGGCGAAAACTTGCCCGCCGCCACCCTTTCTACCTGACTACCATCCCCTTTCTCGACTTCCTGATCAACCTCAACTACTCTGTCATGCTTGACTTCTAACTTCAGCTCTCGGTGTACACATCAGGCCACGCTCGCTAACGATCAGGATCCACCCTCGACAAACACTAGAGGTCCTCAGGGCCAGGACTCTCTACGTTCAACGTACCTTTGGGCCATCGTAAGCAAAATTACAGAAGATACAATATTTTTTGCTTTGCTGGTCAGGTTCTTGAGCATAAACTATTATCAGCGCCGCGCCAGCACAACTTTGGTCTCACTTCGCGCATCCTCAGTGGCACGAATTGTTTGTACGTTCTAAGAAATCGCCGTTGACGCTCATTCAACCGCGAGCAATCGTAAGAATGATGGCCTGCAGGGTACTTATATGGCGGATTGAAGAGACGTACTGCCCAAGCATTGCGGATTATGTTAAACTCCAATTTCGTCCAGCCATTGTTCAATCTTCACCATAGCTTCCTGTCCTTCCACGTTCCCATCTCGTACCTCAAGTAAATCAACACTTCCTCTTCTCCCGACAGCTCGGCCTAGCCTGCTTTCCTTCCTAAAAGTCTCAATCTCGTCCTGTGTGCCAACAACAGCCAGCGGAAATTTCGGTTCGTAGTCAAACTCGTTTAATGGTGTCGGGAGGCGCGCGTTCTCGAGGTCGAGAGAATCAGACCGCGGTTGTAAGGATGCGTTCGTGGGCGGCGGTGAGATCAGGACGAGACCGGAGGCTGGGTTGGATGATATATATGTCTGTGAGATGAGGGCACCTGCGGAGCGAGAGAAGATGATGGGAGGGAATGGGCCTGGAGAGGCCGATGCGAAACGTAATTGCGCTCGTAGTTCTGTTCGTAGAAGTCAATCATTGAGCATCGAACCTTGTGCAGAAATCGTATACTCACCGTCTTCAAAGTGTTTCATTATCCCTTCTGATGTGTGGGAGGCCTGAGAATCCTGTGGAGGATACGAGAGATCGATTTCCATGGTCGTGAAACCGCGTTCGGCGAACATAGATGACATTGCCATCATACTTCATGCCAATCAGCCGTATAACGAGCTTGAACATTATTCACATACTTACCCCTTGTCTGAATTACGATCCCAGGATGAGGAAGAGACAAATACTAGAGGCGTAGGTGCAACTCGAGAAGCAGAGGAGGGAGGTTCACGTAGAATAAACTTGCTGGTAGAAGACTGGTGTCGGGATTGAACGGTGTAGCCCAGGGAAAAAGAGAAAGCAGTCGCTTTCAAGGCCAGACTGGAAGACCGTACTAGGGACACTGTGGAAAACATTCTCAAAGACTATGCCGTCGATGGGGCATGTGGTAGTGGTTGAGGACTAGAAAAGGAACCCCGCTGGACCAGACGCGTTCACTCTACGCGTGACGTCATTCTGTAACAAGGCGCGTCTGTGGCGTACTTGCTGTGCGGCCCTCGTGCAGTAGTACTACTCCCGCTCAGCCGTGCATGGTTTTCAACTTGTCTTTTCCTGCCTTTTCTGCTCGAGTCGTCAGCGCCATTGCTCTAGCTTAACTTTCCAAAGAGTTATACTCATACAATGCTGTGGTTTTGTCCAGTCGACTGGCATGGCCAACGCACTCAGTGAACCGACTCTTGACCGACTCGAGTTTAGTCATTATATGCAGTCCTGATTCGTCGGCATTGTCAGTCAACGTATTGCTTGCGTTCTAGTCTAAAGTTCGACGTAGATATCCACAGCGCAAGGGTCGATGCTTGCCACAAACATAGCGATACAATCTCGATTCTATTTTCGTCTACCTATCTCACTCGCGTGAGAGATCTTCGAACTTATCCGTCGTCAACATACGATCACCCGACTTGAGAGCGCGAGGCTTGATGGAGATGGAGAAACGAGCGCGAGAGTTCTGTCTTCCTTATCTACTTACGAAGGCATTCTTGATGGTTAGCGTTCTCCCCTCTGGACCACCACCATTGCTGACGCTGGTGGTCTTGGTTGAACAACTGGAATCATGACTATGAGTAAAAACGAATTTTCTGGTGCTGAGTACGGATATGGGTATGACGCCTGGGGGTCTTGGATCCCGCTTATGGTACCGAACTCGTCGCTTTTGATCTCGATCTTGTTGGTGTTATGCTCTTGTATCACGTCCACGGTGAGTAGAAATGTCCTTCTTTGTGCTCTGAAATTTATTGATTGGTCCATGCCCCCGCTATCAGACCTTCGGTTACGATGGGTCTATGCTGTCCGTCCGTCTCTTCGTCTTCCTTCTCCATTTATGTCTATCAAAACTTATTCGCCACTTTTCTGAATCTGCACTGACCTCGAACAACAGGAACGGTCTCAACATCCTCCCTTCCTATACTAATTACTTCGACCTCAACCCCGTCACGACTGGCCTCTCAACCTCTGCTGTTTGGATCGGTGGCTGCTTCGCCGGCCTCACCTTTGGTCGCATCACCGACGTTATAGGCCGTCGTCCCGCTCTTCTCCTCGCCGCTGTCATCACTCTAATTGCCGTCGTGCTGCAAAGTTGTGCTCAAAATATCGCAATGTTCGTGATTGCGAGGATTCTGATTGGACTAGGCACCAGTGCAAGCGGATTGACGGGCCCGACGTATTTGGCGGAGACGTTGCCGGAGAAATGGAGAGCTTGGGGACTGGGCGTGTTCAACGACTTCTACTACGTGTGAGTGTATTCACTCCTGCCATTCCTTGTGTGTGGCTCATTCTTCTGAACATACATCTTGTGCTGCACCTCTAGTGGAGGGCTGATCGCAGCAGGCGTGACCTTCGGAACGAGTTTCATGCCGTCGACCTGGGCCTGGCGCATCCCGTCCATCGTCCAGGGCGTCTTCAGCCTTCTTTGTATAATCATCATTCCATTCATCCCAGAATCTCCCCGCTGGCTTGCTTGGAAAGGTCGGAAAGAGGCATGCTTACTTGTCCTCGCACAAACCCACGCCGATGGGAGGTTGAACGCGGTCGGTGCGGACGGAATGGATGGGACAAGTGGGATTGAAGAGGTCGACGACATCGTGATGTTGCAGTATCGCGAGATCGTTGATACGATGGAGTTTGAGAGGAGTATGGGCGAGACGTTGAGTTTCAAGGAGGTAGTTAGGACGCCGAACGCGAGGAAGAGGGTGATGTTAGCCTGTTCGGCGGCGTTGTTTAGCACCATCGCAGGTTAGCCGAACGATTGCCTTCCTGTTGATCTCTCTCCCCCTATTCCAGAATGAAGGCGGTCAGGCTGACGAGTTCTTCGTCCACAGGGAACGTGATTGCGTCATACTACCTCGGGTCCATGCTCGACAACGCTGGGATCACGGATACAACCACGCAGCTCAAGATAGTAAGTTCTTTTACCTTCCCGTTCTCTTGTACATTTATGCATCGGAAACTACGAGGACTGATACCGAATCACATTAGAACATCATTCTAAATGCTTTCTGTCTCGTTTGCTCACTGCTTGGTACTTACTCCGCCGACCACTGGGGCCGCAAGCCAACAACAGTCGCAAGTCAGGGCTTGTTGACTGTCTTCATATTCATGATTGGTGCGCTCACAAAAGGTGGGTCTCCATTCCGTCCGTCCATTGTATCACCTTCTCGTGTGCGATCGCTCTGGCTGACGGTATTGCGCGGTGTATGGCGTCTACCTTGCACGCACAGTCTACGGCGCCTCGACGAACAAATCCGGCATCTACGGAACCGTCGCCTGTATCTTCCTATTCCAAGGATCGTACAGTTTCGGATGGACACCCGTCTTGTATCTTTATCCCCCTGAGGTCATGCATTATCCGATCAGAGCGAATGGCATGGGAGCATTCCAGTTTGTGTTGAACGGAGCCGCGTGAGTATTTCAGTCTCCTTCATTTACACGATGCCGTCCAGCAGCTGGCAACTAAACACGAACTTATTCCCACACTGTTAGACTGCTCTTCGTATTCACGATGCCCATCGCTATTGCGTCCATCTCCTGGAAGACATACATGATAAACGGCGCCTGGGATGTCATAATCCTCGTCATCATACAGCTCTGGTGGGTCGAAACGAAAGGGAAGACACTGGAAGAGATCGATGCGGCGTTGGAAGGCGTGAAACATAGCGCAGTAGCAGATCTGGAGGAGGTCAGAAAGGGGAGAGCTGGTATTGAGGGAGTGAGGAGGGGAGATGTTTCGGGCTCTGCGGACCTCGGAGGACGAGACGACTTGGATGAGGATCGAAAGTTGTGAGGGCTGAATGACAGGTTCAAATATTTCCATGTAGACTTCACGACCCTCAACGACGAGTTTTCACGTTCTCTACTCGTCCACAACACAAGAAACACTCAACTTTACGACGAGAATGACACGTGTGTACACAGGCTATATACAATCCGCTATGACGATGCCTAAAGGAGTTCCCAACATTGGCCGGTTGTTATGATTCCTAAACGCCTTCATCAGTCTTGTCGGAATGGTTATGTGTTATGCAAGGGGATGCATATGCCAGAACGAGACTCACCACCGCCACTTAGGTCCGGTACCAGGGAGCGATACCCAGGTCAGTAGGAGGTATGCCCCTCACGGTCTGGCGCTTGATCACACCGTCCTCCAACCTCCTAAAAATGAACACATATCCCCTCTCGTGATATTCCACCACCTTCAACGACGGAAAGAGCTCAAACAGCGCTATGGCATTCGATGCTCCGACGGGCGAAAGGCCGCTTTGCACCGAAGGAAAGTGTGCCTCTGCACCGAGCCACCTCAACGTCTCCAAAATTTTCGGAAACACCGGGATGACGCCCGACTCTGCGGACCTCAAGGAGTCACTGCGGATGACTTGTTGTGGATGGATAGAATCAATGTGGTCTGTGCCTTGCGGTTGGCGGAGCTCGAGAATACGAAGGCCTGGCGTTCTAGGCAGGATGTTGGAAATGACCCATGAAAAGGACTGAGAACATTGGTGCGGCGTGTTTTCGATGATGAGGTGGTTGAGTTTGGCGCCGCAGGCATTGAAGGATTTGAGATGATTGGGGACGGAGTCGCTCCCTTGTCCCGATGAAGATTCAGAGTAGGTAATCGATAGTTGTTCAATATGGGTAGACGCCACAAGCAACTCGGTGCTAAAGGTGAGCGCACCACGTCCGACTTTCAGCTCGAGGGACGTGAGATGTCGCAACTGAGCTAGCGGGGGAACAGGCTCGGATCGTTGTTCAGATTCATCCTGGCCATTGCGATGGTCAAGACCGAGAGACACGGTACCTAGGCGCAGAACCGAAAGATTCGGATGAGAGCGCAGAAAATCGAAAATGGAGGGAACAGCCGGTGTGTCACGAAAATGAAGCTCCACCAAGGAAGGTGAGGTTGTACTGGAATATATTTGTGAAATGAACTCCGAACTGGGTGCGGGATTGCCAAACCACAAGCGCAGAGAGTGGAGGTTGGTCATGGATTGAAAGAAGAGAGCCAATTCGCCAAGTTCAGACTCGGACGACCAATGGAAACAACTATCGCTGATGGACTTGACGAAAGGGCCGAAGAATGACGGCCTTGACACGATCGTGGTCACTAAAGCGAAGAAACGAGTAGACTGGTGATTATACTGTACGCCTCGATTTTGATACCTGTATCGTCGAAGTTTTTCTGCCCCCCACATTGCAATGTGCTCGTAGAGAAGGGGTCGAACGAGTGCGGCATGACTGTGGGAGCATAGCGCCAAAGACGCCATGTCACCCGAAGACAGATCTCGACAGATAGCTACATGAAGCTCCGCGGGGAGTCTGTCCATTTGGCTCGGTGGCGTTTGGTGATACTACCAGATGGTCGACTGTGGGGCAGATGGTGGTCAGCTCTTCAAAGTTGAAGTCAACACAGGTATGGGAGACTAGGACTAGCCTGTGAAACCGACCAAGTTGTCCACCAGTGTGATCTCTTCAAAAATGATCCGAATCAGGTAGCAATCAAACCTATGAAAAACAATGTGCGACGCTACGCTGGTGGGCTGGTGGGGGACGACGACGATGGTGAGCGTTCGTTTGAAATGGGGAACGCGCCAGCGTCATGTTCAATGCGTGGGCTGACTAAAAAGCCCAGACTAAATTTAAAACTCTCGCCACTTTGTGTGGCGCCCACTGCATAAGTAGTACAAGATATATATATAGTGGAGTGATACTCGCGCCAACGCTGGCTACACTGCCTACAGGAGATCAGCCCGTACTTACTGGTGCGCCGTACGGCAACCATGACCGCCCAGCATACTCAAACATATCGACAATTTTGCTTGCTGACTACATGACCAAAGACAGAGCAGTAATGTACGAGTATACTCCATTGTGACAACAGATAAACCAGATCCCAACATTGATGAGGGAGAAACCGTGCTATATTCAGAGGGGGAAAATGGGGTAAGAGGAAACTAATCACCACGTCCAAGGTCTAACGCAGTGTAACGTTGTCCGTATCTTCGCCCGACTCCAGCTATCATATCCTTCGCTCGACGCCCCTCATGGTTCGCCGCTTGATCACGCCATCCGCCAACCTCCTAAAGATAAAAATATAACCCCTCTCGTTGTACTCCACCACCTTCAATGACGGGAAAAGCTTGAATAGCGCTTTAGCATTCGACGCTCCGAGAACGGAAAGACCGCTTCCCATTGAAGGAGAACATGCGTCTCCACCGATCCACTTCAGCGTCTCCAATGTCTTCGGGAAGTTCGAGATCAGGGGCAGGAAGGATTCGATACAAATGACTTGTTCTACGTTGTTAGAACCGAAACGGTCGATTGAGAAAGGTTGGCGAAGCTCGAGAACACGGAGGTTAGATGTCCGGGGCAGGATGTTGGCGATGATCCACGAGAAGGGCTGATCACATTTGTGCGGCGTGTTTTCGATCGAGAGCTGGGTGAGGGTGTCATAGCAGGCACTGAGAGCGTCGAAGTGAGCGAGAACAGAAGGATGGGACTCGAGCTCGCCCATATCGTGATTGGAATACTGGATCGATAGGTCGTCGAGATGACTTCCTGACAGTCTCAATACTTTAGTAGCAAAGCTGAGTCCGTAGTCCTGGATATTCAGTTCGAGGACTCTAAGAAGAGGTGGTGGCGTCATAGATATTAGCGAAGACTGGGGCTCATCATCGTCGCTGTCGGTACAGGTTACAACGCCCAGGCGTAGCGAGGAAAGCTTCGGATGCGAGCGTAGAAACGTGAAGACTTCCCGTGCTGAAAATGTGTAGGTGGTTTCGAAATCAACTAGAGATGCAGAAGGCGGGACCGAGGAGAATGCCGTAGTCGATAAATTAGAAATGTCCAGTCGGTATCTTGATTCCAGGCGCAAGCAACGGAGGTTCGTCATGACTTGGAAGAAGGGAGTGAGCTTCATCCAGCACAAACAACTTTGATCGATATGTAGAGACTTGATGAGAGGGCCAAAGAACGACGGTCGAGACATGACGGTGGCCACTAGGGAGCGAAGACGAGTCTCGTATTCCGGGTCAGGAGCATATGATGAATGTTGCACTCGTTGGTCAGTCACCACGATGTGTTGATAAATTAAAGGTCGAAAGAATGCGGCATAGCTATGACAGCATAGAATCAAAGCTGCCCCGTCGGTTGAAGACAGTTCTCGACAGATCGCGATACGAAGCTCTGCGGGTAGTTTATTCATTTTGGTAGTAGCACGACTCGGAGCTGGTCGAACAAAGGGCAACGGTCAGTTCGATGTCCAGTCCAAAGCAAGTGGTACTCACATTTATCAAGGATAAAGGGTCACGAACGCGATACTACACCGGTGGAAGAAGATGATGAGTGTGCGAGACAAGGTTAAACGTTTGAGTTCGAACGCGACGGTGTCAGTAGCGTGTTAGACACGTGTCTTGAACGGTCGACTAAGCAAACCTGGACGTGTCCATTTTCACACGCTTACTTTTTTGTGGAAGGAAGCTCGTCGCCCCCGACCAGCGTACCGTCCCGTCTATCACACCTTGTCCCCAGAAGCCCCGATTACTGCCTGCTTTGGATCCTTTTGAACTTGAGATCATAGAGGATAACCCTGTTGGGTTCACAGACTAGTAAGTTGCTAGTCTTCCATAGTATTTGTATTGACTTTCACTTCGAACCTGAGCTGAATATCGTTTGCGCTATAGTCGACCATCTGGTGGGATCGCCAGACACAACCGAGCCAAATGGACAGACTTCCCCTGGAGCTCCATACAGCGATCTATCGAGAGCTCTCTTCGAATGACATGGCGTCTTTGGCGCTATGCTCCCACAGTCACGCCGCACTCGTTCGACCCCTTCTCTACGAGCACATCACAATACTCAGTGGAGTACTTCGACAATACAAGCATCTATACGGGTCACAGCGGAAATATGAGCATGGTCATCTCTTCGCTTTAGTGACTACGATTCTGTCACGGCCGTCACTCTTCGGCCCCTTCGTCAAGTCCATCAACAACATTACTCGCACCGAATGGTCGTCTGACCTTGGAGAGATTTCTCTCTTCTTTCGAGCCATGACCAACCTCCGCTCTCTGCGGTTTGGCCACCATTCTTCACCCAGCCCCGTGTTCATATCACAAGTCTGTGTTAGCGGGATCTCAGCATCGTTGGAGGAATTCGAATGTAATCGCACACCGGCTGTCCCCTCCATCTTCGAGTTTCTGCGCTCCCATCCGAATCTTTCGGTATTGCGCCTAGGTACCGTCAGGAATCAGCATCAAAACGGCCAAGATGAATCTCAGCACCGATTCGAGTCTATCTCCGAGTCCCCACGAGCTCAGCTGCCAAACCTTACGTCCCTCGAGCTGAAAGTTGGTTCTGGTATGCTCGCTTTCAGCACCGAGTTGCTGCTTAGAGTGTCTAATACCCATCTTGAGCGGCTATCGATTGCCTACTCCGATCCTTCATCGACGCGACTGAATGGCACGGTCCTGAATCATCTCGACGCCCTCTATCACGTCTGCAGTGCCAGACTCAACCACCTCATCATCGAAGACACGCCGCATCAATGTCCCCAGTCTTTTTCCTGGATCATCTCTAACGTACTGCCTAGGATACCGCACCTTCGTACTCTCGAGCTCCGCCAAGCTCAATACAAATACCGTACGAATGAGAGCCAGCCCCAACAAGTCATCCACACCGACTCTTTGACCTTGACGTCTGGGGGAACAGACGTCCTCTCGGCTTTTCCGACGAAATTGGAGACGGTGAGGTGGGTCGGCGCAGACGCGTACTTTCCTTCGGTGCGAAGCGGTCTTTCGCCACTCGGAGCATCGAACGCCAAAGCGCTGTTCGAGTTATTTTCGTCGCTGAAGGTGGTGGAATATCACGAGAGGGGGTATGTGTTCATTTTTAGGAGGTTGGAGGGCGGGGTGATCAAGCGTCAGACCATGAGGTTCAAGCAGCCTGGCTTTATATTCGCTTGATCCTCGTCACCCCAGCGCCCCGCTCACTTAGTCGAGTGTACGATCATGATGTCATAGGTTCGACGGAACATAACAGAACACGAAAAAAAGAAAGGCGTAATATTGTATCGCATCTGTATCATAACTAGTGTATTGTACCATAGCGAGAGCAAACACTGTAATCGTTTCGAGCCAGAAAGAATGGAAAGTCATAAATACTGCTAAAGTAGACCACAACCACACGTACGAATATTTCCGTTACTTCTGACCTTGCTATTGCGCCTGTACCTATATCTACACGAACACCGACAGAGCCAGAACCCAATAAACATGCACAGTCTATGTATGCCTATACTTCAGTCCGGCGAAAGCCTTTCACACAAACTAGGAACAGAGACACTGGGGGGTACGTATTGGGTGAATTTCACCCTGATTTTTCAACCGAAGATGCAAGGGATTTTCACCTAATTCTTAGGTGACGGATATCGGCTTCACCTCAATTTTTGGTGAAATTTTCGGGTGAAATTCACGAAGTTTTTTTTCGTTTTCACCCGAAGATTTCATTCAAAGTTCGGGTGAAAATCCACGTATCTTGGGCTGACTCGAGGAGGTGTGGCAGCCGGTTCACGCTCTCATGCATGATCAGCTTAGACCCTACTGAAGGGCTGCCAGGCCGTTTGTTTTGGCACCCGAGAGAGCGAGAAACATGAGAGAAATTTGATTAAATATGAATTATGTATATACACTGATACACGAGGGATAACATACTCCTATATAGTACTGAGAAGTGTTACCTGTGCCCTATCTGTAGCTTCACCCTCCATGAAAGTTGAACAGCAAGACATAACTCTATTGAGAGGCCGCAGGGAAAGAGAGAATGGCAAAAAAGATATGAGAGGTGGAAGAAAGTTGAGAGTTGTCAAGGTCAGCGAGTACATCGAGCCAGATTAGTATACAACCATCAGGGAGGTCATAAGAACCACGTTCACCGAAGGAGGCGGGCGGGCGTGACGAGTGCGTACCCACTCACATAAAAGTATGAAGCACATGGTGGTCCCGATAGCGAAGAAAGAATGGAATGGAGTACGACTGCACCTTTCGGGGAACCGTAAAATCCACGTCTCCGACAATTTCCAACAGACCCTTTCCCAATCGTTACTGAAGCGACCTCCAAATCGTGTTCCTTGTCAGCGGGAATGCAAATGTCAAGTCTCGAGAGCCAAGATCAAACAGAGGCCGGCAAGCTATAGAGACTCATGAAGCGTGAGCGGCAACCAGAAATCTAGCTAGATTCCAGCACAGAGCAGAGTAGATCACGTCCAATGTTGATGAAAACCCGGGAGTGGTGGTGGTGGTACTAGAGAGAGAGCAAAGAGATCTAGGAGTCGAGTTGAAGCAAGACACGACTATGATGTCATCGGCCCCACGGGCTACGCCACTCTACTCTACTTTGTGGCCACCGTCCTTCGCAGTACTTCGTCTCGATCCACCGCACATTGCACGGTTCTGACGTAGACCGAGTCAACCACACAGCAGATCATACTCTACCGTAATTCTATCCGAATTTATTTTGATTTTTAAGAGGCTCGTTGCTCCCTGCAAAGTTTGGGTGAATTTCAACGAAGCCGTCTGCCGGCCTAGCGGCGGCCACCGAAAATTGGGTGAAACATGAAAATCACCTTAAATTTGGCTGAATTTCACCCTATCCGTCTTCCACAGTGCACGGCGTGGGGATCAGTATTTGCCGCACGCTAAAGCCATTTGCATTGTGAGATCCATATCCAGGAAATAGATACCAAAATGGGACTCTCCAAATCATGTATTTAGTGTAGTTTGGTGTAAAATCCATAGTTTTGCTCTGGATTCCACTTTGGACTCGCCCAGATGAGAAGCTGAAGAAAAACAATGGTGCCCTGAGAATGGTTATATTTTTGCTGAACTTCAGAGTCCTCCGAATCAAGAGACAAAGGCCCGCTTTAGACCCCAAAATGACGTTAGCCAAAGCCAGTCTTTGGACTGCTCGATTCAGTGAACCAAAGGCGAGCAATCGGGCCCCGTATGGAGCTCTCCATAGTCCAACTTTAGAAACTTTGCGATCTGAGAGCCAATCAGCGTGCACCACGTGGTGGATTGAGCCCAAAGCCAGACTATAGAGAGCTCCATATCGGGCTCAATTGTTCGCCTTTGCTTCACCGAATCGAGCAGTCCAAATAATGATTTTGGCTAATGCCATATTTGGGTCCAAAGTGACCCTTTGTCTCTTGATTTGGAGGACCTTAAAGTCCAGCAATAATATAATCATTCGCTGGGCACCATTGTGTTCCTTCAGCTTCTCATTTGGCCAAGTCTCAAGCAGAATCCATAGCAAAACTATAGATTTTCCACTAAACTACGCTAAATACATAATTTGGGGGATCCCATTGTGTTATCTATTTCCTGGATATGGATCTCACAATGCAAACGGCTTTGGCGTGCTCCAAATACTGATCCCCCCGCAGTGGTGAGAGGAGAGAGGAACGAGATTTGACGGATATGGTAGGTGGTCGAAGTCGGGGTCGGCTTCGACCTGATCGCATCGACCAAGAGGACGCCATCGAAGCGACCAAGAGGCAATCAAGACGACATCCTCTCGGAAACCCTTGACAAGAAAAAGCCCCGTCTCAAAACCCTCCCAAACACCCATCGATATCCTCCTCCTCCCCCCTCCAAAACCTCCAAACCTCAACACTTGCACAAAAATCTTATATCGACTTCGCGTACAAGCCCTTCTGTGACTTAGTGTGACGATGTCTAGAGGAGATCCCAACATCGGCCGGTTGTTATGATTACTAGACACCACGATCAGTTTAGTCGCCATGATTGTGTAGTATGCAAGGGGATTTATATGTCAAGACGAGACTGACCACAGCCACTGAGGTCTAGCTCCATGGAAAGCGATCCATGTCAAGGGGAACGGTGCTCCTCACGGCCTGACGCACGACCACACCGCCCTCTGACCTCCTAAAAATGAACATATACCCCCTCTCGCGATACTTCACCACCTTCAACGACGGAAAGAGCTCGAGGAGCGCATTGACGTTCGATGTTCCGTGTGGCGAAAGATCGCTTCGGACCGTAGGAAAGAATGCGTCTGCACCGAGCCACCTCAGCGTCTCCAATTTCGTCGGGAATGCCGAGATAACGTCTGACTGCCCGGGCAGCAAGGAGTCAATGCGGATGACTTGTTGTGGGTTCCCGGAACTAGTCGTATGGTTTTTGTATCGAGCTTGGCGGAGCTCGAGAATACGAAGGTTCGGGATTTTAGGCAGGATGCTGGAAATGATCCAGGAGAAGGACTGAGAGCAATGATGCGGCGTGCCTTCGATGATGAGGTGGTTGAGTCTGCTGCAGCCGTCGAAGGATTCGAGATGGATCAGGACCAGATCGGTCAGTAGCTTCGGCAAAGAACGAGAGTAGGTAATCGAAAGCCGCTCGACAAGGGCAGACACTCTGAGCAGCTCGGTGGCAAAGGCGAGCCCACCAGAACCGACTGTCAACTCGAGGGTCGTGAGATGTGGCAGCCGAGCTTGCGGAGAAATAGACTCGAATCGGGGTTGAGATTTATTTTGGCCATTTTGATCGTCAACGCTGAGGCGCAACACGGAAAGATTCGGATGAGAGCGCACGAACTCGAAGAGGAAGGGAGCAGTTGGCGTGGGACTACATTGGAATTCCACCAATGAAGGTGAGACCGCACCGGAGCAGACATGCGATATGAACGACGTGAACGCGGGGCCCGAAATATAGGAGATAACCCACAGGGAGCGGAGGTTGGTCATGGCTTGGAAGCAGAGAGCGATTTGTCCAAGGTCAGACTCAGACAAGAATTCGGTGTGGACAACCTTGATGGACTTTACGAAGGGGCCGAAGAATGACGGCCTTGACACGATCGTAGTCACTAAAGCGAAGAGACGACTATGCTCGTATTTCCACCCTAGGCATCGGTCCTTGTATCGTGGGATCGTTCCTCGATCCCACACTCTAATGTGCTCGTAGAGAAGGGGTCGAACGAGTGCGTTATGGCTATGGGAGCATAGCGCCAAAGACGCCATGTCATCCGACGATAAATCTCGACAGATCGCTATATGAAGCTCCGCGGGTAGTCTGTCCATGTGGCTCGGCGGCGTTTGGTGATACTACCAGATGGTCGAACAAGAGGCAGACGGTGATCAGCTCGAGCTCAAAGTTGAAGTCAACACAGGTAAGTATAGGAGACGAACCTGTGAAACCACCTAGGTTGTTCACCAGTGCGATCTCTTCAAAAGTGATCTAGATCAGATAACGATCAAACCTATGGAAACTATGTATGATATCACGACGCTACGCTGGTGGGGGACGACGACGACGGTGACTAGGTGAATGTTCGTATGAAATGTATTCGATTTTATTAGCCGGTCGAGCCGGTCGAGCATAGGGCAATGGTAAGTTCAATTTCGAATCGAAAAGACATGATAAGTACTCATACCTATCGAGAGTAAAAGATCACGGATGTGGCGCTACACCGTTGGACGACGACGACGAGCGATGATGAGTGCTCAAGTCAAGGTTCGAGTTCAGATGTGACGGTGTCAGCGGCGTGTTCGACACATGCCTCTACCACTCACCTATTGGCAATTGCGGGCTATTTCAAATTCCGCTCGCTTACTTCCGTAGCCGAGTCCAAACCAAATAAATACTTAAGCGCTCTGAACCGTTGCCGCCACCGCCACCGCCTCAATACCGTACCCACTCCTCCTCGCCCTCCTTCGTCACTCTGGACCTCATCTCGACATCATCGCATGCATCCTCGTCTCGACATTAAATTTATCGCCGTCCGAGCCATCGATAAACATTCCAAAAGCCCCCCACGGGTCTTCACACAGCACAGACAAACGACCTCCCAAAGTGCGCGTGAATCCACCCATCCCATGTGTTCCGTGTTCTCACAGTCCCGCCTTCCATTGCCTATGATGGTGTCATAGGTCCGACAGAACACAATAAAAGAAAAGCGAAAAGGCTTAGTATTGTATTGTATTCGTACCATATTCGTACCATAGCTAGTGTATCGTACCATAGCATAGCGAGACGAACAAACAAACAAACAAACACCGCAACCGTTTCGCGTTTCGAGCCAGAGCCAGAGCCAGAAAGAGAAAGAGAAAGTCATAAATACTGCTAGACCCGTGGATATTTTCGTTACTTCAAACCCCTGCTTTACACCTACACACCTACCGACAGGCCAAGACCCAAATAAACATGCATAGTCTATGTATGTCTATACCAGTCCGGCGAAAGCCTATTGAACATATTCGCACGACCTAGGAACATAGAGGAGAGGAGAGGAGAGGAGAGAGGAACGAGATGTGACGGATATGGCAGGTAGTTAAGTTCGGACTAAGAGGACGCTATCGAAGGGACCAAGAGGATGCCATCGAAGGGACCAAGAGGATGCCATCGAAGGGACCAAGACAACATCAAGACGACATCGTCTCGGCGACCCCTGACAAGAAAACCATCGCCTCAAAACCCTCCCAAACACCCATCATCCTCCCCCTCCTCCGCTCCAAACCCTCCAAACCTCAACCCACCCCCCACAAAACTCTTATACCTCCCCCTCTCATGTCCCTCCTCCTCTCCCTCTCCCTGATGCTCCCCCCTCCCACCCTTCGATCCCCTCCTCACCCTCCTTCCCGACCCCGATCCCTTCTTCACACTCACATTCGAATTGTGACTTCTACCATTACCACCTATATCATCATCCGCGTCGCCCCCCTCCCCTTCCTCCTCCTCCTCGCCGTCCTCCCCGCCCTGTCCCCCTGCTTCCGTCTTCCCCGCACCCCCATTCAGACCTAAAGACCGCGAATCATGTCCGCCGTTACGCTCATTCTTGCGTCTCCGCCTATCGCGATCGCGGTCCCGATCCCGATCCCGATCCCGACGCCGCCGACGCGTTTCTTCCTCGTAGGTATAATATTCTTCATACGCCTCGTCTTCTTCCACGTCATCGAACGGTGGGACTTCATCTACGGTTGCGGTTGCGTCTTTCGGTTTCGAGTTCGAGTTCGAATACGCGGAAGGCGACAAAGATAACGAGGTGAACATGTTCGCGGGCGGCGTCAAGTCTTCGTCCTCGTCGGCGGCGGTGGTTATGAGTTCGTCTTCGACGTTGAAGACGCTTAGTTCCGGTATGATCGGGATCGGCATTGGAGCGGAAAGGGTGAGCGAGGATAGTGAGGCGTTAAGGGAGGAAGAGGAGGGAGGGGGAGGAGGCGAGACGAAGCCGTCTGATTCGTCTGATTCGGAGGCGGAGGAGCTGGGTGTGAGGTCTGGGAGGTGGGTTGGGACTGAGGTGGGGGTATGAGCGTGGGCGTGTTGGTGTTGGTGTTGGTATTGGTGTTGCTGGTGGAGAGGAGTGGAGTTGGGTATGGGTGTCGCATTCGGTGACAGAGTATCAGAGGAGGTGATGGTGATAGTGGACGCGAGAGGCGAAGAAGAATATGGAACCGGAAGAGCGATAGGTCGAAGGCCGGGGCTCGAAACGACGCCAGCGCGGGGATGCATCGTTTTCGATTTACTCTTCATCGCTTTGCCCCTCTTTTCCGGACTTGGAACGAGACTAGGACTAGGACTGGACCTCCTGTCCTCCCTTTCCGCACGCGGAGGGGATACATCGCCGGGTATATACGTCCTCCCGGGACATCCTCGGGCGGGGAGCGCACAGCTGTTGGGGAGGACGACGATCGGCGAACGGTCGTACGACGAGGGCGAGTACGCCGAGAACGTGCGCGTTAGTGTGGGCGAGGGAGGAAAGCGGACGGAATGTGAATGTTTGGTGGTGTGGTTGTTTTCTGGCGGGTGGGCGGTAGATGGGAAGTAAGATGAGGTCGGGCTCGACGGCGTGAACGAGTGCGAGGCCCGCTTCAGGATCGGACGCGGCTGGGACGGCATCGTGTCGTCGATGACCGCGATAGCCAGCGGCGACACTGGCGACAACGGGCGCGACAGCGAGCCAAAGGACGAAGGACAAAAAAAGTGGGCGAGGACGAGGGGCGATGGGAGGCAGAGCGGGAGCGATGAGGGATTTAATATAAAAAGGGAGAGAATGAGGTAAGCCGGCGGCGCGTGGCGCGGGCAGCGAATGACGAGCGTCCCGTTCGGTTCCTTTGCGTCCCGGTCCTGCCTTTGCTCTCTCCCACCAACACCTCGTTCATTTCTTCCTCTGCTCCTTCAAGCACCGCGATGAACACACCTAGCCGGTATTGGCCCGCTGCTCCCACTCGGATGGACGAGCCTCTAACTCTGTCTTTTCCCGTTGCGTGTGCGCTGAATCTGCCGACGGTCTATCATTCGTCCTCTCTTCACCCGTCTCTCCGAACGACGTTTCGGCCATCCAGCTTCATCTTTATGGCTTGTCTTTGCTGGTCCCTCTAGACACCAAGGCGGACATAATCTCCTTATACCCATTCATCATGTACATATCAGCTTCTATCATATCTTGCAACATGCCAGCGTCATCCCACACACAGACTTCGTCCATTCGTCCTGTCTTCTCTTGAACCTCTTCTATGCCGTTACCGATGACGATGCTCTCGATGCTCCTTGGGAATGGGGAAGTTACGTCCCGAAGTTTATGCTTTGCATCGTGCGATCGGCCGTTTTCGTCGACGAGTCGCGTGCCAGGGCGCAATATGCACCTCCTTAAACGTTGCTTCGCTTTGCGGTGCCACAGTGGCATCGCATGCCTTCAATCAGCCCTTTAGTCATGTATACGCAGACCGAGCTGTGTCCCGTAGCTACGACTCCTCCTGTCGCATTTCTCGCCATGCTTGCCCAGCTAACGCTAACGAGGAGCCAGTCTAGGTGACATCCTGCCTGCCTGCCTTTAATCGACCCTTTTCGTCGTGTATAGCAGAACGAGCTGTGTTCCGTAGCTGCGATGATTCCTCCTGTCTGCTGGCGCATTTCTCACGAAACGAGCCCCGCGTAAAAGGAGTACTGTAAGTACCCCGACTCGTTTTGAGGTCGGCGCGCGCTCTCGGTGTGGCATCGGTGCTATACTAATCTATAGCACCCTCATCCTTCTGGTCGCTGACTCAAGGATTGATTATTTGCGATTACTCTCCTCTCTGTGATACTGTATGTCCATGAATTTTCTTTGTTCGGGACGGAATATGGAACATGGAATGATCAGCCGGAACACAGTGACAAAATCCCTTCGGCTCGGGTGAGCTCAGAATTGGGATAAGTTCTCCATTTCTCGGGACATAGACAGCTGTGCGTACTTTCCGGGTTCGCCCTACGGCTCATGTTGACGGTTGAACTTTGACTTAAGTATATAGTAAGTTGTTCCTTTTGTGGAATGTTTCGTGCCACGTTGTGGTCGCATCTATGTTTAGATCAGAGACGTTTGCCAAACACTTCGTTTCTTCGAGCCATGACCACCCAAAACTTTGATCTGCGAGATCGCTGTTGACGTCGTTCTGTGTGCTGAGGTGCGGTGCGGTGGGGCCATCATCTCGACCTTCCCGAAGACATTATTGGGGACGCTGAAGTGGATCGGTGGAGACGCATGTTCTCCTTCCGCCGCGGCAGGAAGCGGTCTTTCTGTGCTCGGAGCGTCGAACCTTGATGCGCTATTGTGACACATGCATGTTTTTGAATATACATAGCAGGGTATGTTCCTCATCGAGCTGTTTAGGCTAATGTTGGGATCTCGTTTGTCTGTGTCACGACGGAGTATATATTACTGCTCTTTCTTAGGAGAATTGGGCATGTAGTGCAAGCAAACTTGTCGATATGTTCAAGTAAGATGGGTGGTCATGACTGCTAGACTGTTCCAGTATTAACTACGGGCTGGTCTCTTGTAAGCAGTAACCAGCCTTCAATATTCAACGTTCAACGCTGGTGTGAGGTTCGCTGTATGGGCGCCACACAAAGTGGACCCTGACGATTCCGCGGCGTTGGGTACTGCCGCTTCATCGAGGCGATAAAATAAAGTGAAAGTCAGCCTGAAATACGTTGATATCGAAAGTACTTGCTGGGCACACGTTATATTTTTAGGATAGAAGGCTCACGGCGCACGAGAACGAACCCTCTCCAAGTCCGACGAAGGGGTTGTTTTCGGTAACAGTCTTCAAATAAACATTTGAAACGATCTGAATGAGAAAAAAAGACGCAAGAATATCGCTGTGCGATAGAGGAAGGTCGCTGCAATTTTTCTATGTTCAAAGGACCACTGCATTACCGTGACTGTAGTCAGCTGCTCTAGAGGCGCCCGTAAGGAGTCAACACGATGATGACACGTTCAACTGCTCCCTGACTACGAACGCTCATCTTCGTCGCCGTCATCACCCCCTGCCAACGTATGTACTGTCCCATCTATCATACCTTGTTCTCGAATCTCAAGGATCCCGATTACTGCTTGCTTCGGTTCAGGATCATTTACGAACGTGAGATTACAGAGGACAACCCTGTTAAGTTCACAAGCTAGTACGTTACTAGTGTACTTACCTGTCTTGACTTTGGATTCGAACTTGAGCTAAACACCGTCTGCCCTATAGTCGGCCCACCAAACACAACCGAGCTAAATGGACAGACTTCCTGCGGAGCTTCATATAGCGATCTGTCGAGAGCTATCTTCGGGTGACATGGCCTCTTTGGCGCTATGCTCCCACAGCCACGCCCGCACTCGTTCGACCCCTTCTTTACGAGCACATCACACCCTAGAGACAGCTGAGATACGAGCATGGTCATATCTTCGCTTTAGTGACCACGGTCGTGTCAAGGCCGTCATTCTTCGGCCCCTTCGTCAAGTCCATCAACATTACTCAGCCCAGATGGTCGTCCGAGTCTGACATTGAAAAAAATCGCTATCTTCTTTCAAGCCATGACCAACCTCCTCTCTCTGCGGCTTGACTTCTACGTTTACACACCCAGCCCCGAGTTCATATCCCAAGTCTATATCGGCGCGATCTCACCATCGTTGGTGCACTTTCAATGCAATGACACACCGGCTGTCCCCTCCATCTTCGAGTTTCTGCGCTCCCATTCGAATCTTTCGGTATTGCACCTAGGGAGCGTATATGCCAGGAGACAGTTACAAAACGGCCAAAATGAAACTCAATACCGATTCGAGTCTATCTCCCCACAAATTCTACTCCCCAATCTCACGTTCCTCGAGTTGAACGTCGATTCTGAAGTGCTCACTTTCAGCACCGAGTTGCTGCTTCGAGTGTCTACCCATCTCGAGCGGCTATCAATCGCCCACTCCGATGTTTCGTCGAGGCAACTGAACGATTCGGTACTGAATCATCTCAACGCCCTCTACCACGTCTGCAGCGCCAGACTCACCCACCTCATCATCGAAGACACGCCACACCGATGTCCCCAGTCCTTTTCCTGGATCATCTCTAACGTTCTGCCTAAGCTACCACACCTTCGTATTCTCGAGCTCCGCCAAGGTCAACGCAGAGACCGTACACATTTTAGCAGCTACATACAACAAGCCATCCGAACTGACTCTCTCGCGTCGGAAGATCCAGACGTCATATCGGTGTTTCCGACGAAATTGGAGAAGTTGAGATGGGTCGGTGCAGACGCATTCTTTCCTACGGTGCGAAGCGATCTTTCGCCACTTGGAGCATCGAACGCAAATGTGCTCCTCGAGCTCTTTCCGTCGTTGAAGGTGGTGGAATATCACGAGAGGGGGTATATGTTCATTTTCAGGAGGTTGGACGGTGGTGTGGTCGTGCGTCAGAGCGTGAGGAGCACCGTTCCCCTTGACGCGGATCACTTCCCATGGAGCTAGACCTGAGTGGTGGTGGTGAGTCTCGTGTTCACGTATACCTCCCCTTGCATACCACACAATCATTCTGAGAAAAGTGATCGAGGTGTTTAGGAATCGTAACAACCGGCCGATGTTGGGATATCCTCTAGGCATCGTCACACTAAGTTACAGAAGGGCTTGCAAGCGGATAAATGATGGGATGGGCAAGGGAAAAGGGGAAGATACGGTCATTCAGAGGTCCCACCCCGCCGATTCCAATAGTTCATACGCAATTCATACGCTTCGAGTTTCCTGTCCAACGAAATCCCATCGAGTCTCTCAGAACGGCGCTGTATAGGTTTTTGATTATCACCATTTTCTATGCGACGAAACACATAGCGGTAGCTCCGTTCGTGGTGGTTGACTCTCGTCAAGGAAGGGATGCGCACGAACAGCGTCCGCACGGTGTTAGCGCTGTGCTGTGAGTTGCTCTGATGTTGCGCGTCGTGACCGACCCAGGTGATCGAATTAAGAGTGGTCGGCAGAGAGACGTGCTGAGCGAGAGACGAAGATTCGAGGAGAATGGTTGGTGGAGGGCCTCGGTCTCGAGAGAGCTCGTGCAAGACCAGCTGTCGGAGATGAGGTGTGTGTGGAAGGATATCGCATATCGCGAATGGGAGGAGATTTTTCAAGGGAAATGTGGCTCCAAATTGGGGTGGACCGCGAATATAAAGTCGGACGAGAGCACTCATCGCGCTCAGAGTATTTAGGAATATTGGTAGGCTGTTAACTTGATTGTAATCCCCTGCCGCGGGGTCCGTTTTACAGGAACGAACATCAAGGGACAAGTCGGTGATACTGTTTAGTCGACGAAGGGTGCTTGCGAGCTTCAAAGGGTTCGTAGAGCGACCAATCTGAAGGTGCGTAAGCTGTCCGGCGATATTCGATATCGCGTCTGACAAGCGATCGTAGTTTCCGGAGAAGAGAAGATAATGTTCTACGTCTATGTGTAGGCAGCGCAAGTTCGGCAGGCTACGCAATAATCGCCTGAGCTCGTGGAAGTCTAGCCGTCCTTGATCGATGTTGTAATAGAACCGAAGACGTCGAACCATAGGCCCAAAGTATGCCGGACGGGAGGCGACGCTCGCTTGAAAGGAGCAAACATCCTGGTGAGAACCGGATACGTCGACGTTGGATAAGAGGATAGTCTGTGCGACGCCGACGATGTGGCGGGACGTGAGTGCGAGGGCCTTAAGATCGCAGTGAGACAGATGTTTGGCTATCTGGAGGCTCAGCTCGGTGGGGAGACTCTCCATTTCGACGTCGGTCGATGACAAGTCAGCCAACATTAGTACATGCGCGATCATGATCTGACTCGGAGGCTCAATAGCGTAGCCAAAAAGGGTAGCAGCCATAACACTCACCTAATGCTATATCCTGATTGCACTGAAAGGTCGTACTTCCCAGTGAAAGGACTAGTGGGGATGGATGGTGTCGACGTTGAAAGCTCCCCGTCGCTGTCGTGGTCGTCCAGGTCCTGTGAAGAAAGCCAATATGGGGCGACATTGGTTTATCAAAGCTGCCGCAAATGCACGATATATGAGACTTTGCGACTACTCTTCGCAGTCTGTCACCATCAACGGACGAACCAGAACACGACACAGGTGACTTGTGTGTACAAAAGAATGTTGTACATCTTCGTCTCCACGCACAAAGTAGAACGCAAGCGTGTGAGAACAGCCACGCGAGGGGTGTCAAGATTTGCTTAGTCATTTGCTTAAATCACGTGTTTGACACGCCCTACGGTACGCGTCGCGTTTCTGGTCGCGTTCGGACTCGAACCTTGACTCGAACACTCATCGTCGTCGTCGTCGTCCACCGTCGCATCGTCGCGTTCGTGATCTTTCCTTTCCGATAGGTATGAGTCTCACTCGCTCTGCATTCGAATTTGCACTTATCATTGCCCTTTGTTCGACCAGCTCGTGCCACTACCGAAATGGATAAACTACCCGCCGAGCTTCATATCGCGATATATCGAGAGTTATCTTCGACTGACATGGCGTCTTTGGCGCTATGCTCCCACAGCCATGCCACACTCGTTCGACCCCTTCTTTACGAGCACATCACGGTGCGTGATGGAGTAATACAACGATACAGGAATATACCTCGGTCACAGCGGAAATACGAGCAGGGCCATCTCTTCGCTTTAGTGACTACGATCGTGTCAAGGCCGTCGTTCTTCGGCCCCTTCGTAAAGTCCATCAAGATTTTCCACACCGAATACTTGTCTGAGTCTGAACTTGCGGAAATCGCTCTCTGCTTGCAAGCCATGACCAACCTCCGCTCTCTGCAGGTTGTTTCCTGTCGTTCACCGAGCCCGGGGTTCACGTCGTTCATATCGCATATCTGCTCCAGTGCGATCTCACCTTCGTTGGTGGAACTCCAATGTAGTCCCACACCAACTGTCCCCTTCCTCTTCGAGTTCATGCGTTCTCATCCGAATCTTTCCGTGTTGCACCTCAGCGTTGACGATCGAAATGGCCAGGATGGATCTCAACACCGATTCGAGTCTATTTCTCCGCGAGCTCAGCTGCCACAGCTCACCACCCTCGAGCTGAAAGTCGGTTCTGGTGGGCTCGCCTTTACCACCGAGCTGCTTAGAGAGTTCTCCCTTATTGAACGGCTATCGATCACCTACTCTAGTTTTTTGCCGACGCTACAGGCCAATCTAGTCCTGATGCATCTCAAAGCATTCGACGTCTGTACCAGACTCAACCACCTCATCATAGAATCAGACACGCCGCTTCCATGCTCCCATGCCTTCTCCTGGATCATTTCCAGCATCCTGCCTCGAATCCCGAACCTTCGTATTCTTGAGCTCCGCCAAGCTCGATACAAAAACCATACGAGTAGTTCCGGTTATAGCCAACAAATCGTCCGCATTGACCCTCTGGTGCCCGGCGATTCAAACGTTATCCCGGCGTTCCCGACGAAATTGGAGACATTGAGGTGGGTCGGTGTAGACGCATCCTTTCCTCCAGTGGCAAGCAATCTTTCGCCACACGGAACCTGGAATGCCTGTACGCTCCTCAGGCTCTTTCCATCGTTGAAGGTGGTGGAATACCACGAGAGGCAGCATATGCTCATTTTTAGCAGGCGGGAGGGTGGTATGGTCAACCGTCAGATTATGAGGAGCACTGTTTGCCTTGGCCAGGATCACTTTCCATGAAGCTGGATCTGAGTGGTGGTGGTGAGTCTCGTTCTGACATATACATCTCCTTGCATATCACGCGGTCATTCCAGCACGACTGATCCCGGTATCTAGGAATCATAACAATCGGGCAATGTTGGTCTGCTTGTATCCCCTTCCTCCTGCACCATGATAGATCTTTCCTCTGGCCCATGCGTGTCGACGGTCACCGCGTTATCTCTTGTTTGTCGCTGTCGCGACAGCGATACCATGCTCACTGTCCCACGTTGGTTCCCAAGAGCAGGGTTATCGTTAAAGTGCATGCTCTCCATAATCTCCGTTTTGTTCACGTTGATGCTTTGGTTCGGGGCCGGGTCGAAGTGGACTACGGACATCAGGGATTTTGAGGTGCGTTGGGTGTTTACGAGGATTATGACGAGCGCTGGATACATTCCCTTTTGCATCGAAGCATGAGACAGACTGAGCAGTGATAATGAAGAATGTGAGGAAGCGATAGGTAAGTTACGGACCGCAATTTGGACATGTACGCCTGTGTAGACATCAGTCAGGGTACCTCCCGATACGTGGACGAAAGAACCGAAGAGAACGATTGCCTAGCAGAAAGACGATTCGAGATTGTTGTCAATGCCATGAATGATGAGCCGACGAGCGGTTCTGCTGAGAATTAGACGCTAACGTACGGAGGAGACGCAATACACGAGGCCTGATTCTGCAAGTAAGACCAAGATACGCTCTACCTGCGTGCTTCTGGAGGACTGCATATTGGCGCGGATGGACCGTCGGTATTGCCTACATGCCGATTAGGCGTATAATAAACAGGTTAGACTCTTGATTCAGTTCGCTCATGGAGATGGGGAGGATGTGCAGACAGAACATACCATGCCCACATCCCGATCATAAAAGTGGCGGTAACGTTCGTGATGAACGAGAATGCCAAGTTGACGACCTGACTGACCGAGAGCGCGGTGGGGACGGGTCCGCGATGGGGAGTTCTCTTGTCTGGGTCTGCGGCGATTGCACTACGGAGTGCGATGGTCGTGAAGACTGACACTGTCATTCCACGAGTGTATGTTCACCAGTGTTAAGAGTATGAAGGTGAAGATGTGAAGAACAAGGTATTGGTCGAGACGTACCAGCGGTGAGACCGAGCATGATGGATGGAATTATCACTACCTTCTTAGAGAACCTCGCAGCGCACAACACCCGCATACGCCACACCACAACTCCGTCCGCGAACACATCTGTTTCAGCATCCACCAGAGTCATCAGCCAGGTCCTCTTCTGTCAACCGTCATCAGCTTTAGCATAGGGCTGAACTCACAGTTGACGAGAACAACAGCATTGAACACCTGTCGGATGGCGTTGTTTCTCTGTCGATGATCCTGTGTTATGTCAGACACGAGGGAAGCGACGGAGACTGCCCAATATGTGGTCGACAGGACGAATATTCCTAGCGTGATAGTGAGCATAACGACGTTTGCACGAATGCTCATGCCTTGTTTACTGAAGATTTGACAGATCTTCATCAGCATTCACGGATAAACAATTTGTAGATACAGCTCACACAAGTACATGAGTCGACATCGGGATGATAACGATGAAGACTCCTGAGATATTAGCATGACCGTCAGCCTCTGTCAACGTGCAATGGAGGAGTGTGTACCATAACCGATGGTCTGACACAGAAGCTCGGTGAAGAGGAAGAGAATGGCTTCTTGGTCAGTAGATGACATGATTACCCGCCAGGGGACTGGAATGGTTCACGAAAGCAGGGAAGGAAGCAAAGAAAGAGCAGGGCTGAAGAGGAAGGAAAGACAGGATACGCTGAACACAGAAGGGTCGCCGGGGGGAAGCAGAAGCCGCTCAGGCTGGTCAGGTAGCGAGCTATAAAGCTTTCATCGGACAGGAATAGGATCACTTGTGCTCGGGCGATCGCAGGCCAGCGGTCTGCATGAGGTTATGTGTCTTATCCTAGTCGAGCGCAGGATAAAGTCAGCAAGCGACGTTCTCGTGGCCGGGGTAATCATAATTTATCGAGAGAAGCCCAAGGGCGCCCTCTATATTTATCCCTGAACATGAAAAAACTACTGACCTTACTTACTCGCCATGGGTCACAGTCCCACCCCCGTTACTGCCAATAGGTCAGTCTGTCAGACGACGAAAAAGTAGAGACCCCTGAGAATATCTTTCATCTCAACTACTCGCAATGCCCCAATCGCCAAAACTGTCTATGGACATATCAGTAACAAAGCAACGCTCAAACGAAACCAGATCAGATCTGGCTTCTGTTGAAACATTGATACCTGATCTGTAAGGAGTCGACTAGCGCGGTATCACACCAAGGCACTCGAATGGCACAAGAGACAGAAGGAATCTGAATCCCCTCTGTGGGACGGATAGGCATCGAAGACTGGGTAGAGCTTGAAAGAAGCACGTGAGTGAGCCGCCTCTAATGAAAATATATGGGCTTTGAACCACGATTACTATACAAGGGTCAGAGAGTGATGATCTGGATGTCGGTGCTCCCCAAGCTCGTAGAGACCATTGTTCAAAATCAAGGCCATACATCACTACCTCCTTCGTTCGGTCAGTCCGCCGCTCTATCTTACCGGATAAAATCGAGCTCTTGTAGACAAACACATAACTCCTCTTGTTATACTCCACTATCTCCAGTGAAGGATGAGCTAGAATAAGGCGTTGGCATTTGTCGTGCCGACAGCGTAGAGGCCGATAGTACGGGAAGGGAAGACTGCATCTCCAGCGACCCACTTCACCGTATTTTGGAACTATGCTCCTCAGGCGAAGAAAGAATTATCGGGCCTGCTAAAAGAAAATGAATACACGTTCAACTTGATATCGGTAAGTGAATGTAGGGATCGTACGCTTTCAGAAGTATAAAACTCATAATGCTCGTTTCCAAGATGCGCGGAGGTTGAACAAACGCGATTAGCTCCGATCCAATCGCCACGGAAATTGCCGCATTCTTGATCAGCTAATCTCAGGTGGACGACCATCTTGCGACCATCCCACTCCGACGGTTTTCGCAATTACAGAATGCTCGATTATATACCGTGCTCCTATCCTTCCAGCCCGTCTAGAGGACAAGGACTTGTCTGCTTTCCAATCCAGTACGTCCATTCATACTTATCGGTGTTCCACCGAAAACCTCTTTCTATGCGTATAGCTTAGGTTCGGGTGCTCGGATTCCTATGAATAAACACATTCTTCTCAGATAGCAGTGATAGAGGGTTGAAAATGGAGGGCGATTATGGATGCGAAATGGAGAGGACACTCCACTGGGTTGCTTCTCGAATGTGATGTCCTGCGGATGACCTGCATCCTCTTCTCGACACCGATAGACGGTCCCAGGCCTTTTCTAGGGGTTCAGGTCGTGGATAGTCTGTTTACTCCGGAAGCGGCAAACTACTAGCACGAGAATCTGTGTTATATCCGCTGGTTTTGGTCGGTCTTGTGAGGCTGGATAATCTACCCCGTTGTGGCTCGGCGAGAACGCAATGAATGCACGCACGCTTGGGTGTCCAGAGAATACTTTGGAAGTATTCACTACCCTCGCCCTCTTCCTCCTGCGATAGATCGTGGGACTGCATACTGGAGATTGGCTTCTACTTTGATACTCCATCACGCAGACAAACTAGCGGAGGAAATGTAGCTTCCACCTGATGGAGAGAAACAGATATGATCTCGTACCGCCAACATGACTGCGAGAAGATCTGGCCATAGGTAGGCAAATCATGCTTTGGGATAAGTGGCTTCGTCTCCGTAGATGTCGTCTTGTTTCAAAGACAGTGTCTATGCTGCCTGCCTTGCAGACCACAATTTGTATAACAGGCACTTCTGAGACGTGGACCAGCAATATGCATTTGCATGATCCTATAGAGTACTAGGTTTAAATTTCTCCGGGATGGGGACGCCCCACTTACAAAGCTCTCGCTGAGAATGTGTTGCCCTCCGAGCGCGAGAGAAGATATTCGGCCGCCGAATGCTTGCTTCCACGGCCCTACACATAGACAGCTCCAACACTTTGTGGTATCGCGATGTTTGATGATCACAGTATGCATATCGTGCTTCTCCAGTTTGTCACGGGGATAAAGATAGAATGGTGATCTTCTTCAAATAGCGCTTGACCGACGACAGCTCTACACAACGCCTCGTAGAATCCCAACGATGGCCCGAACGACCACCATTTCATTGGATAAAGCGTACCTCGTAGCGATATGGCTGGAGACTCTGTTCTACGGTATGTCCACAATTCTTTCTCCCTCACACTCTTGAATCCTGTCTGCTTACTCGAACTCCACGGTGCCACAGGTGTGAACATCGTCCTCTTCGGTTCCTATCTCTACATCTCACGCTACAAGCATCGAGCACGGAAAATCAAGCGAGTCATCATGGTCTCCGCTATCACCATGTTTCTCTTCTCGACCATACATGTTTCTCTCGGACTTGTGCGCTTGATCCAGGGATTCATCGAGTTCCGTGATGCGCCAGGTGGTCCGGCGGCGTTCGTGGCGGACACCTCTGCGCCTGTGAATGTGGCAAAGATCATCATCCACACGATTAATTCGATCATTGGGGATAGTATCGTGGTGAGTTCTTGGGTAAGGTTGTACTTCATTGTTTCTGTTATTAATTAAGCTCTCTTTAGGTTTGGCGCTGCTATCATGTTTGGGCCGCGAACATCTACATATGCATCTTGCCCATCCTTCTGATCGCAGCATCCGCAGGTGCGTCACCACGGCCCCGCTATTCTCTATAGCTCGCTGATGATTTTTGGATCACCTTAGTTTCGGGGCTTGGGCAAGGTATAATCTTCGCTCAGGACAAGACCGGTGACGGCACGTTCTCTCGACTCAGGCTCACCTTCGTCGGATGTGGCTGTCGATGGCTGTAGCGACATAGTAGCAAACTCGATGGCCGACAGTTCCGGGCGTGCTTTGCGTTCATGGTGGTGACGAGCGGGGACGTTGTGTGAACACGTGCCAGTAGCTGCCTGTTGCACGCTTTCGACTCGGGTGGTTAGATCGTGAGATGTGAGTCCAAGGCCGACCATGACTATGATCATAGTAGAAACAATTCCCTACGAAGCAGTAGGGATTAGACCACGAGCTGCTCACAGCAGTGAGGAAGACTGAGGATACGCACCGTCAATTGGGCAATAGGATCATAAATGATGTAATATGCGTCGTTGTTGAGGAAGTAGAGGGTAATCTCGATGACCAGAGTCGAAGAATAGATCATGCCCGATTCTATTACAAGCGCCAGCACTCTCTTGTACTTGAACGATGCGCCTTTGAAGCGAGAGGCGAATTCTCTGTTGAGATACCTATGCAATAAGCCCGAGCAATATCAAATTTTCCGTAGTTTGTGGGTGAGAGGCTAACGCAGTACGCATCATACCAGACTCTGCAAGCGATGAGGGATGTGACAATCACATTTGTTGCCAACGAGAGACTGAAAACTGCGCCGTTCCAGTGTTCAATTGCGACCACGGTGCAGGATTTTCTGATGTCGAGAAAGCGGAGGACGCACCGGAGGGTGGTGTTATCAGTGTCCATGATATTTGAGTCTGGCTTTGCTTCGATGGCAGGGTTGGGGATGTGCTCGTATTGAACCAGTATAGTAAATATTTCTACATCTTCATACCCTCGCCCAAACGCATACCATGCCCTAGCAACATCTTTGCCTTGCGGAGCATATAACCAAGTCTGCTTGAAACGCTGAAGATTCAACCTGCGGGTGATTTAGTATACTATGCAACAGTAACAAGATCGAGAACGAACGCTGACAAGGACAATGGATCAAGAGTATAACCGCGATGTAGACCAAACGCGATGCAAAGTAAGTCAACCTTCAAATAACTACGGGACAACGATCATAGAGGCGGATGAGAACGGAGAGGCCTCGATGGGAGACAATATGGTGTCAGAAACAATCCACTCCGTGGAAGCATTTAAACTCCTCGAGCGCCTTTGCCAAGGATCTACTATTGATTCTCTTCGAACAGCGCTCGATAGTATCGATAGTGTTGTTCTCTAGACGGCGATACACATAGCGATAGCCTTGTCCGTAGTGATCGACTTTCATCAAGGAGGGGATGAATGCGAAGAGTATCCGCACAGGATCGGTGCTGTCCGGAATAAGCGGGCTGATGTGGTATATCAACGCATCTCTATCGATCCACTTGATCTCCTTGAGATTGGTAGGAAGGGACACATCAGAGAGATAGTCAAAGCCGATGGACCGCTGACGCTTGGCTCCTTCCAACGTTTCGTGTACCAGGAGCTCTTGGACATTGGGAGTGTGGGGAAGTATGTCGCAGAGTGTGAATTTCAGGAGAAGTATGGGTAATCGAAAGTTCAGTGGACCGCGGATGGAGAGGCGGATTAGATGAGCACTCATCGCATCCACAGCATCGAAGAAGATCTGCAGTCTTCCTGCTGGGTCATCTGCACCCATGCGGCAGAGACTGAGATCGAGGGAGAGCTCGGTGATATTGACCATTCGACGGAGAGCACTGGTGATCCACATAGGGTCCATAGAGGAACCAGTCTCAAGATGCGTGAGTTGTGGGGCGGCCAATATCGCATCTGATAAACGATCGTAGTGTCTGGGGAAGTAATAGCGCACATTTATGTGTAGGCAGCGCAGGTTTGGAAGGGCACGAAGTAGTTCGGTGAGGTCATGGAATGCTAATCCCACTTCATCGGAATCGTGGTCGAATCGTAGACGTCGAACTATAGGTCCTAAATATGTCGGACGTGAGAGGACACTTGCATGAAAGGAGGGTAGGCGAGAGTCGGGAGCGTGACGTCGGCGAAGAGGACGGACTGGACAATCCTGAGGTTGTAACGGGAGGCAAGCGCGAGGGACTTTAGATCGCGGCATGGCAAGTGTTTGGCTACTTCAAAGCCTAGCTCAACTGGGATGCTCTCCATTTCGACGTTCTGTTGGCTACTTGAGGTCAAAATGCCATTGGTGACCATGAGTATAGTTGTTAAAGGAGACAATACCAAACACTGAGCAGCGATTACACTCACCGAGTAATTGCAATATGTGGTGGTCGTCTTCGGAAACGTGCTAACATGAGGCAGTGGAGAGCACTCAGGCAGCAGCTCTCGCTTCGAATCACAGCCTCACAAGCCTCCTTTCATGATTCGTTGTGGCGTGTGCGCCAGAAGGCGCACAACGTCGATTCTATCATAGAGTGTTTGAGCAATGAGGACATGCTTGGATATGTTGTGCCGTTCACAAATTGTTATGGTGAGGATGTTGAACAGAATCAACGTCGAGCGCCCTCCGGGATTTGCCGATTTCTTTCAAGGTCCCAGGCGGACAAAATATCTCGCGTGCGAGATGCCATTTTGGCACCCGATACTCACCCTATTTGGTAGACCTACCTCATTGGCGGGTGTTTTCCCACACAAAATTCGATTCGGAACTCAAACTCGT
>NW_006763134.1:2332579-2473863 GCF_000264905.1 Stereum hirsutum FP-91666 SS1
AAAGAAAGAAAGAAAAGAAAAGAAAAGAAAAGAAAAGAAAAGAAAAGAAAAGAAAAGAAAAGAAAAGAAAAGAAAAGAAAAGAAAAGAAAAGAAAAGAAAAGAAAAGAAAAGAAAAGAAAAGAAAAGAAAAGAAAAGAAAAGAAAAGAAAAGAAAAGAAAAGAAAAGAAAAGAAAAGAAAAGAAAAGAAGAATAATAATGTCCCGGTGGCCAATATCCTGCCTCCAGCATTGAGTCACCTGAAACTCTCGTCTTTATTAGTTGATGCACCTCCACGGCTGCAACAGGCTCTCCTGTTGGGTATAGACACCTTCGCCACCTGAAGTACACCTGAAGTGCCGCACCTCTGGAGTTCGAAAAGTCCGCCTATAGGCCTATAGCGGGCAATTCTTTCCCCGACTGGCGAGGGTATGTCTGCAGGGTCCTAAAGTCTTGCACACTCTCTTTGCATCAATTGGCACGTATAACTGATATTCAGTGGAGTGCCTTACGCTTTAAAGGCATACACGGGCAATACATGCGCCACAGTGGCTACAGGACAAGATGTGGCCCCGGCAACCGGCACCTTTGATGCCCAATATGGGACACTGGTGGCCCCATCGGGCACTAGTCTCCCACAGACGGACCTTGGTGTTGAAGACAGGACGTTCAACGTGTCAAGTCGGGCACTCTCCATCCCTGTATGGCCTTTCAAGCGGGGAGTTTTAGTAGTATAAATGAGTTTTGAAAACGAGAATGAGTTCTGACAATGAAAACCAGTTTTGGCATCAAGAACGAGTTGAATATGGAAATGATGGTTCGGTTTCTGTCAAAAGTGCGAGAACGTCCCGATTTGATTAAAAACCGGTCCGGAAACCACTGTTCTCATGCGAATAATTTTGTCCGGTGAGGACCTTCATAGATTTCCTCAACCTCGAGTCCTCTTCCTCCGCAATCTTTCACATCCCACCCATCTCCAGGCTTTCATGTTCGCACTCACTCAGCATACGACAGTCTTACCTTCTGCTCGAGGTATCAATTCTGCACACGAGAACGCTCGAATGGCGTCTCAAACACTACCGTGGACTTCCTATTGTTGTGGCGGCCTATGAGGTTTTTCGGTGGCGCAGACTTCCAGCTGCATATATATGCCCTGCTCTAATCTCACGGCGCCCCCTTCATCCTGACTCTCTCCTGTCATGTCTCATCCCTTGGTTGTCTTCAATGACCGCGCTTTCAAAGTCCTTGAGCGAGGTGATATTATAGAATGGTTGGAGACGGTTTCAGACTGGTGTGACACGGAGAAACGAAGCGACAGAGTCGAGATCGCTCTCAGCTACCTTGGACGCCCAATCTCCGTATTCATACACAGGTTTGAGGATATGTTGCCATCTCACTGGCGCTGGTCCTGGGCTGTCCTATTCAACGTGCTCAAAGCACTTCAAGGTGAGTACTCTGCTGACTGTCGGTCTTGCACCAGTCGACGTAAGCTTTGATCAACAGAACAACTCGCCATGATGACCCAAGCATCTCGCCCTACCCATGGCTCTGGACAGAGTGATAGTGGACTGTCAACAGGTAAGCATGGTTATTATTTCAGTCGTTCTGACTCGCTTTTACATCCTTATATAATACCGAATCCCTATCCATTCTCCCAGCCGTGAAGGTCGTTGGCGGTGCCGCGCTTGTTGCAGGCGTGGCTGCGTTAGCCGGTGTTGGACTGACGCGATCCTTAGGATTCGGAGCAGGAGGTATTGCAAGAGGTGCGTGATAAGCATCTGACTTCACAATCACCAGAGTGGCTCACCTTCGTTCATAACACCCTTGTATTACTACATCTAGGCTCCGCCGCAGCTCGTTGGCAGTCCTCAATCGGAAGTGCTGCCAAGGGCAGCTTATTCTCCAAAGCTCAGAGCTTGGGCGCCACTCGTGCTGTTACTACAGCTGTAGCAGCGGCTGGAATGGCGGGAGGTCAAGCAATGCAAAGACTACGACCCGCGCTACAAATTATGCAGAGCACAGGAGTGGCTCGAATTCTTGGTCCGTCGCATCAGATAGAGTTGGACTGGAACCATGCAGCTACAGTCGATATACCGGTTGAGTTCGTGCGCGAGGTTAGACTCATGGGTATCCGAGCAGATTGATCATTTATCTCTCTACATACGTTGTTGTCCGACGAACAATCTTCTCGGTGCGGCTCTGGAAGCAGGCTCAGATGGTTTGACCACCACTCCGAATCTGGACGCTCCTTTCCTCTGCATGTTTATATGAGTGGATACCCCGTTTATGTACTAAACACGGCGCTCGAGGAAGATGCTGTGAGGCCCGAGGCAGCCTAGTTTGGGTGTATCTATTCGGCACATCCTTGTGGGTGGGTTGAGGTTGGAAAGATGATTGGTGGCGCAAGTGAGGCTTAGGGCCCGTGTGAAAAGTGCCACGCAACACCGTGATATTTTCGAAAAAGCGTTTTAATTTCTCCTCCCCTCCATCACCAGCGACAACGACGCAAGTCGGCTGCGATCCAACTTGTCGCGCTTTTCATCGCTCGTTGACACTCGGATTGCAATAATCAGAATTCTAGTCTATATTATGCTACGCGTCGCTTCAGTCTCGTTTCTTGTTGTATCTAGAATAGGGATGCAATGCCTTTCGGCGACCAGGGCTGGGACCCTTGTGCGCATCATCTCATGCGAAATATTACTCTTGTTTCATGCTCTAGAACGTATCGCTTTCTCTTGACCCACAATGGTCAATGGACATCACATAGTAGGTCATACGCATGACGTCAAACGGGTAGCTGTGGGTCTCACCCACCTCAAAACCCCACACTCGTGTAGACAATCTGGAACTGTTCTCGTCTCTCTATCATCGACATTGGTAGCTACTCCGTCTCACGTCTACGATAGTATAAAACCTACCTTGCCTGGCTGCTGATTCTGACTTCAAAAGACTTATGAACATGACCATCCTCATCGCCCCGGCCACCTCTCGCACGAACTCCTATGTCATCGATGCTCTCCTCAGCCAAGATCCGAAAGTCTCTCTTCGCCTCCTCTGTCATTCTTCAAAGTCGGACTCGGCCGTCAAGGAAAAATACAAGGCGTACTCATCCGTCAGCACCGTCGTCGCCGATTTCTTGGACCCTCCGATCCTCGAGTCCGCCATGACCGACGTGAACGCCTTATTCTTGAACTTGCCCCTATCGAAGAACTCAGTGCAGGCGGGGAAGAATGCGATTGATGCAGCGAAGAAGAAAGGAGTGGAGAGGGTTGTGTTTTGCAGCGTTTTACATCCGTTTATACAAGGGATGAGACATCATAGGCAGAAACTGGAGTGCGTGCTCTTGTTTTACCTTTTTTGCACATCGCTAATTAAGATCGTGCGTCACAGTGTCGAGGAGTACTTGTTTGAGTCTGGGTTGAACTATACTATTCTCGAGGTACGTCTATTCCACCTCCATCGATTGCTCCCAGTGCAACACGTCTTGAACGATCCGTTATTCCCAGCCAACCCACCTCATGCAAAACATACCCCTCTCCCAAGCCATCCAGACCGGATCACTTCCCCTCCCTTACGCAACCACAGTCCTGCAGGGCTTCCTCGACATACCCGACCTCGCACAAATATCCGCCACCATCCTCCTCTCACCCACTCCTTCGGACCACTACTTCGCACGATACGAGCTCACGGGTTCCAACGCCACATATGAAGACGTAGCGAAGGTGATCTCGGAGGCGGCCGGGAAGGAGGTTAAGTGTGCGAGAGTAGGTAAGGACGAGTTGGCGAAGAGGATAGGTGCCGGGGATGAATGGACCAACGAGACGCTGAGGATCATGCTGGAGTATTACGAAACGAGGTGCGTCATTTCTTGTCTTTTGATGTGAAGGATGGTACATTGACTGGGATGCTGATGGGCGGGGAACTCTTAGGGGTATTCCGGGTAACACCAATACTACGAGGTGGCTACTTGGACGCGAGCCCGCGAAATGGAAAGATGTCGTCGAGCGGGAGATGAAAGCTATTCAAGGCCAGTGAAGCCTACACGCAGGAATGTGTATCATGTAAAATTGCTCTATATCGTCTGCCTCTCCTTTTTCTCGACGTGATGTTTGAATCACGCATCATGGAAAGAGCTCAGTTCTCTTGGGTTCGTCTGCTACCATCAGTATCGAACTCATCCGTGAAGACGCATACAGAAGTCAACGTGTATGGTTCCCGTACTTGAGTCAATTTGCGATCCTCTGAGACCTCATCTACCTTCGTCAATTGTTGTGTCCGTACGAAATGAAGATGTGGCGCGGTGACTTGGGGAGCCAAAAATAAATTAGCAGGATGCGGTGGCTGCAGTCGTTGGGACTTTGGCCAAGTGTTTGGCCAAGGATAGTTTTGTGGGTGAGGGTCGGGGCAGTTGCGGTTCCCGGTAAGAAAAGGAGAGCTTTGTGTTTGTATTGGTGGCGTTGCAGTGTGTTTCTGTTGAACTGGGCATGATCAGGGTGTACTACAGATCCCTTGTTGTGAAAGCATACCCGAACTCGATATTTCTGTGGCAGCGCCTTTGGGCTGCGTTCTATGGGATCATCGATACTGTACTTCCAGGCGTATGAAACGTGTAACCGTCGATAAAGAGCGGTTTTTAACAAGGTTGAAATCAACGCGGAAGCGCAAGTGCCAAGAAAGCCTTGTAGAAAATAGGCGGTGCCACAGCGGGATCAGAACAAGTGCCACTTGTCACAGACTTCGGAGCATTCCGGATGCACCATGATAGGCTTGACGAATAATATTGCCTCGTCGTCGCAACCGCCATCGCCTCCGATGAATTATCCTTGAGGTCGAAGCCTGTCCAAGCTCAATCGGAAAACCTCACCCGTCTGCTTTGATATCTATTTGTTCCGAACCATATCCTCCTTCCCTCAAACGTCCTAGCTGCACTGCTCCGCACCGACATGTTCTTTGACAGCTGGGGCATCATTTTTTCCGGATCTCTCATTCCAACCAACGCCAATTGCAATGGTCCACCCGAGTATCCAAGAAACATCTGATAGCCTCCTATGAGACAGTCAACGCATAGGAATAAGCGGCCTTGTACGACCGACCTTCCAACCCTACGCAGGCTCAAAACCAGCGTTCTCGGAGGACATCGGGATGGGTTCATCAAGAGATCTTGTGGTTCGTCTCGGTCGCGCCGATATGCATTGACTCGTTTCTTAGAGCAGAAATCATGATACAACGAGTGACTGGACAAGACTCGCGGAACGCCACACGTCAAGTATATACTTACACCGCCTCGCGAAACCCGATTATGATTTACCACGAACGTTCAACTCGAGGACAACTCTCCTCGGCAGGGTCTTGCAGTTGTATTTCAACCATATATGTCGCTTCTACTTTTACTCCGTATTCTGTGTACTGCTGGAAGAGTGCCCTTCGGTTGTCCTTGGGGGCGCGGAATGTGGCGTCTTGAAGTCCATATCTAGCAGAAATAGCTGTGCATTTTAACGCTTAGACAGCACTTTTGTCCCACAAGGGCGTGGTCGTGGGCTGTGTTCTATAATTGTCAACCATATCACGAGTCACTCTTGCAGTGCCTGTCCTTGTTCCTCGTTTCTAACCCTCATCTGAGGACGTCTTAGCCCCAGTCCAGCCACAACCGCTCATACGGGGTACTTAAAGGTCCGCCCTCGCACTTTCACCGTTTTTCTTTCACAATCTTACACAATACGTTCATCTTCTCTATTAGCTTCTTAAGCAATACACGGAAGCCTCGACTTACTGCACGCACCTTGCTGCCCCCTGGAATACACGCCTCCGATCATACCCATCCTCCTGACTGACCATGGCAAGCAACTTTGGCGACAACACCACTATCGTCGAGGACGACCGCGACACCTCCTACAACCCGAGCAAGGACCGTCTCTCGAACGGCAACGGCAAATCAACTCGCAATGCAGATTACAAGCGTAGGCCTGCGGTGCCGGGTTCATTGGCCGCGACGGCAGTGGACTACCTCCAGGAGGAGCGTCCGTTCTTCGTCATGATTGGGAAGGATGGACCAGCAGGAGCTATTGAGAAGCTGGATCAGCAGCTCAGAGCGGTGAGTTGCTCGCTCAGTCTAGTGATGAGTACGGTCATCATCGGGATGTCAGCAGCTTACGCTCTTGTGCACATTTGACAGTCCGGCAGGCCACATATCCTTTCCAAGAAGGTACGCTGCCATTGATCATGATAAATGGAGATATGATTCCCAAGCTTTCGATTTTTGACACCCTTTATTTGTGGATAGAAACCCACGGACTGGATTGGGAAGGAGATTACGCCTGGACGTCTTGGCCTCATTAACCATGGTGGCCTTCCCAGTCTTTTGGTGAAGCCGGGGCGTTACCCCGGTTTCCCGCTGCGCAATTGGTGGGCGAGGGATTTCAAGGGAACACAGGGCCGTAAGTGTCTTAATCGTGGCGCTTGTGAAATTCCACGTAGACAAAGTCTCTGACTATAGATCTGTTCTACAGTTTCGGATACGGTCATCGAGTTTCAAGGGTTGACGGTTGTTCAAGTTTCACAGAATCAAGTGGGTCGCATTTTGATTCTGACTAGAGACGTTGAAGCTTACATCGCACTCAGGCTGCTGTCGTTTCGGACCCAAGGGTACGTTGTTTCGAGATGAAGTCTGTGCATTGCGTTTAGGATCTGACTCTCTTGTTATTAGAATCAAATATTCGTGATCAAGAATACTGGTTTCGTGGCCTACGGCATCGAGGGAACCTACAACGTTCTCGCCGTCGTCGATCAGACACATTTACCGGTCAAGCCGGTCGTCGACCCCCTCACGAACGTCGTCCTCGGCTCAGTATATGAGGTAAAGATGGCCGGCCAAACCGGTCACAAGGACGGGAAGACACAAGAATACGTTGTAGCTATGTTGTAAGTCGAAATCTCTTATTCTCACACAACGCTCTCTGATGAACATCGATGGTTGTTGCACAAAGTTTGAACATCCCTGCAAACAACTGTGCCATCCTTCAGAAGAACGATGATTTGGAGCTTCTCCCTGCTGGTCAGCATTACATCACGAACCCAAATGTTACGGTCCGCGGCCTGTATACTCTGGGCGAGAACCAGCTAGAGCTACCTACGAAAGACATGTACGTTTCCGGCATGTTTCGTGTGGTTGTTTGATATTGATGGTACGATCTATTAGTTTCACTCGGGACCAAGTGCCAGTGAGCTTGAAGCTCTACCTCAAGTGGCAGCTCAACGAGCCGTTGAAGGTATGTCGCTGTCTCACTCCAGTCAGACGATCCAACGGTCCCACCTAATGTATCATAATAGCTCGCCCAACATGGCTACCATACACCATTTGACGCGCTCCGGGATAAGACTCAGTCCATCTTGACTCAGATTGTCGCCCATCGTGCGTAGTTAATCCATTTATCGTAGTATTGTCTATGTTGGCTCATTGGTCGTCATATACGTGATTTTAGTCGACTATAGTTCGATGGTAAAGCAGCGGTCTCTCGGGGGCGATCATCTCGACGATGGCACGGATCCTTCTTCGGCTTTCCTTGATGCCCTCAGGACGCGCGCTATGGATGATCTTCACGAGGCTGCCTTGGAGTACGGTATTGTCCTGAAGGATCTGGCTGTCATTGACCGTCAATTTAAAGGTGCGTTTATCCAGACTGAGACGCCACAACGAGATGTGATCTGACGCTCGCGGCCTTTCGACTAGGTGACATCGCCGCTACTATGGACAAGTTGACGACCCGTGCTTTGCAGGCACAAGTCGAGGCTGCTGTAAGTGATCTTCTTCTTCGTTATGTTTACTTCGAGTATTTTCTCATACCCCATTCTTTTGTCCTTCTAGAACGTTGACAGGGAGAATAGCAACAAGGTTAAGCAGGAAGAAGGCGCTCTGTCGGTAGCCCGCATCAAGGCTCAAGCCCGCAACGTGAGTCTCCGTCCCCGCGCAACATCCTAGTCATCATATCTAACCATAAGGATCATCCAGACCAACGCAGACTCCGAAGCCTACTCCGTCGTCGCAGCCGCCAAAGCAGAAGCGGAACGCATGCGTATCGACGCCGAAGCTAGAGCTGGTGCCACTCGCCTCGCAGCAGAAGCAGAAGCCGAGGCCACCCGGACCAAAGCCAGAGCAGATACCGAGGTCACAGACATCTTCGCTCGTGAGATGGAGATGCGTAGGATGGAGGTGGCGAGGGTGAAGGCGTTTGGGAATAAGGCTATCTTCGTTCCCACCGATGCTTCTGGGATGACTGGACCCATGGTCGCGGGTATGGCGGCTGGGATTGGTGCAGATGTGCGCAAGTGATGAAACTTGCACACTCTCATATCTAGGGTGGCGTACGACGTGAGTTTGGGAGCGGTGGCGGAAGGAAGGGGACGCACGGCCTAAGTGAGATGGTTGTGAAGTTTAACGGACAGGTGTTCGGTATCATGATACCTGCGGTCGTTCATTTCGAAGTTGATTTCCTTGGATCTCGTTCGATTACATTCATTCCAGATTATACTGTTGCCCTTTTACTGTAGCAAGTTCTATACCATAATGTCGCATCTTCTTGATCGTCAACACATGAACTTCGAGAGTAAGCCTCTGGCCGTGTGCGCATGTCTTCTTGTCTCGCTGACTTTCACAAACGCTGGGATGGGTGCTGTAAACCGTGAGGGTGGACCGTGTGAGTATGTGTATTGTGGCGCTAACATTGATCTTTCGATATCGAACGATGTTGTCTTTCGAATCGAACCATCGAAGGCATACTCACCGTGACCTGTCTAGAGTTTTACTCATGGTCAGGCAAGTGATACATGTACAGATCGAGCACCGTTCGGATCGCACCCGAGAGCGAGGAGTTTCGTACATATTGGCCTTGAGGCGAAACATGCTTCAATCGTTTTGTTATCGAGTTACACGCGGCCACACTATCTCGAATTTTTTGTACACGACATTGTATGGCAGGTACAGGCACGTCGAGATTCATCGCATTCGTTAAATGAGAAAGGAAAATGAGAGACATGAGAAGAGGAGAGAAAGTGAAAAAGAAACGAAGCACAGGAAGAGATCCATACGGACTTATTGCAAGGAAGGACAGAGGACAATGTGGATGCGAAGCCAGTGAACCGAAGCCTTGCACTTCCTTGCAAATACCTTACCTTTAAGCCTAAGCAGACTTCCCCAGAGGGGTCTTCGCCATGACGCTCATGACTTCGAAAAGAACCTGCGGATAGTGTCATGTTTAGTACCAGTCCACTCGGGCGACACACAGAAAACAAGAACGTACGTCGGCAGCAGCCATGGTGGTCAGCTCAGCGTTAGTGTCGTAAGCAGGTGCAACTTCGACGATGTCCGCCGAGACGATGAACAATCCGTCGAGGCCTCGGATGATAGTCCTCAGCTCGCGAGTAGACCAACCTGAACCGTGGATTGTCAGCTCCGACATAGACTGCTCAGTACGAAAGTGAGCTTACCTCCGGTCTCAGGCGTGCCCGTCGCAGGGGCAAATGCAGGATCAATGGAATCGATCTTCATCACAGGAAAAGTGAGCAAACGACGCATGCTGTAAGAGGGCTCGATTCTTACGTCGATGGAAAGATACACGGGAAGGTCTCCGACGGTCTCACGAATCTTTTTGATGATCCCCTCGACGCCTGCAGGCATTAGGTGAGCGCATGCTTAAAACGAAGGTATGGCAATGAGACGTACCTAAGGTGTCAATCTCACGAGCCTCAATGCGCTGGAAGCCAACTTCGTCGTCGTTAACGTAGTCAGCTGGTCCAGAGAGCGTCGTCCTGATGGCACCGTGCTACATAGACAGATGAAACTAGGATCACCAAGTCCTACTGTAGCGGACGAAGAGGAGTGGAAAGGAATCGGATACTTGCAATTGAACTTCCGTTACGAATGAGACCTTCCTGGCTAGCCTATATCGAGATTCAAGTTGAGTAAGTTGACACGATAAAGCCACAATAATGCCTCGAGGACTACATACCCAGTAGAAGTAGGTCCCATGATTGATAGCCGCCTGCTCCGAGGGACTGCCGCCGAAGACAGCAGGCTTCCACGTATCAAGATGAGAATCGAAGTGGATAACAGAGATGGGGCCGTAGACTGAGTGGATCGACCTAAAAGAAGACATATGATGAGAAGAGATAAAAACGTGTTGATTAGCATGGACAATACCTTAAAAGGGGGAGCGTAATAGTGTGGTCACCACCCAAGGTAATGATACGAGGGTGAGTCTTGCCGTCGAGGGCGAGCGGCTTCAAGAGGTTGCCGCTTGTATCATTCCCAAGAGGGGTAGCCGCAGTGCGCTGAAGAAGCTCCTTGTGACCACGGGAGATCTGTTCGATAGCATGGCGGTTGTCGTAGGGAGTCACAGGGATGTCGCCACAGTCCACGACCTTGAGACCGGCCTTGAAAGGGTTGACCTCGAGGGGCACGTTATACCCACCATACAACGTAAGGCGTCGAGAACCTGCGCGAATACCAGCTGGTCCAAAGCGAGCACCAGGCCTGTAAGATGTACCGGTATCCTGAGGAAGCGATAAGGACCGTATAATCGACCACGAGGGTAGCTGGGACTTACGAAAGGTGCACCCAAGAACGCGATGTCGAACGTCGTGTCCTTGTCTTTCGTCAAACACTCGACCCAGGGTAGTTTCGCAAACGTCGCGATACCAGAGAAAGTCGAGTAGGCAGTGACTTCATCAGAAAAGAAATCGTCTGAGTATGCGGCCTGATAGGGGTAGCGGTTGAAACCCAGAGGAAGTTGGTCTTCATCATGATGATCGTGCTGAAGACTGGCTGAAGCCAGGGAGGTGACGATAAAAGCGAGGAGTGGGGTACGGGGGAACATGGTGCTGAGGCGAAAAGCTGGAAGTATCTTACCGTCTCAGGCGGAGGAGGGCGTCGTATTTATATTACGGCCTGACGCCGGGGGGGAAGAACGATGACGACCTCGAACCCTCCTGACCCGCATCGTCAAATGCAGGCCTCGGCAACGTAATCCGAGTCCCGCCTCGCTTGGAACGTATTTCCAGAACAAATTGGACCAGCGACTATGTTTCGCAAGGTGGCAGCGGCAATCGTAGTGCGGCCGGCCTTGAGGCGGTGGAGGATCGTCTTATCGAACGTCTGGGGTAGATAAGAAATACGATGCCAGAAGATGTGAACTTGCGAGCCCAAAGTCCACCGCCCGGGGAGTGTCACGAGTGAACATAGGGCAGCTTGACAAAGGCATATGTCCTGACCTTGTCGTAAGTCTTCTCACAATGCACATGCAGACTCTCAAACATGATGTACGAAAGTCCCCATACATCACACAATACGAATTCAAGCCCAGCCTGCCGTCACCCGAGCCGCCGACGTTCATGGCCATGATAAATTGGCCGCGCGCGTGGATAAAGATGACAGCGACTCACGACGGAAGCATAATCGTCGCTGTTAAAAGGCTCGGCTGGGAGCGGTACGCCTCGGCAAAGCGCATGAAGAGTTCGAATGGTCGACAAAGGACCCTCAAATTGTCTGGCCAATTTCATCCATTTTATCGAAGAGCGCTGGCCGTCCGTGGAGTCAACGATTGCGTCAGGTACTGCTGGCAAAGACGCTGCACTTCGAGCACGGGGCGGAGTCCCGGGAAACACGCTGAAGAATCTTTATCGAAGGTATGATCGACTACAATATCGAGTTTGTCCACCAGCTGTGCAAAAAAAAAGTCGCCCGGGGCCCACAACTGTATCATGAGATGCCGCATGTAGACAGCTAATCCACGTACGGCCTCTGAGTGGAACGTGAAACCTTAGGCCCCTCAAAGAGGGCCGAGATCGGCGACCAGATAGGAAAAATGCTTTCAGCGCACGTATAAGATCTCCACCTGGGCCAGAGGATGGAAACGTACCTCGCCATGTCCTCATTCTCTGAGACCGATGAAAGGACGCCTTTGCTGTCCGCGCGCGCGGCTGGCGTCGTTGAAGAAAGTTCAGATTTTCCCCATCCAGCAACCAGCGACCGACCGCTCGGCCATTTCCGTGTGGAAATTTTCAGTTTGTTGAAGCACTCCGTACCAGGTTCGCCTCGTTTCCGTATCGACTCTGAACACGACAGCTCATGCTTAGTCCTCACGATTGAAATGTTCTTTTTGTGCTAGTGATTCTGGCGTACACACTCCAAAACAGTATCCAAACAATATCCATACTCATTGTCGGCCGATTGGGGCCGCATGAACTTTCTGTGGCGGCGTTCTCGTTGATGCTGGCCTTCGTAACTGGCTAGTACTGCTTTCTCTTTCAAATTTGATACAAAGTGATCCCACAATGTTTGGATTATCTAGGGTGGTGCATAGGTAGGATAAGTTACGCCTCGTCCATACGAGAAATGCTCACCGTCTTCTAGCCCTTGGAGGAACGACCGCACTTGATACCCTCGGATCTCAGAGCTTCACAGGCGGGAAGCGGAAGACAGACCTGTCAATTCACTTTCAACGATGCCTAGTTCTCTTGTGGATCTTGTTCATCCCCGTCGGCGTTCTGTGGGCGAAAATCGAACCAGTTCTCTTAGCTCTAGGACAGGATCCTGCCATCTCGCGGGACACTCAGACTTATCTTCGCGTTATGCTTTTGGGTGCTCCTGCATATATCGCTTTCGAGAGCTTGAAAAAGTATTTGCAGTGTCAAGGTTAGTGCGACTGTCACATCCGCATTTTGAATCACGAGCTCATCTCACTCATCTGACGATTGCCCGTAGGAATCATGCAGGCGCCCACCATAGTTCTCGCCATCGTTTCGCCCATAAACGTGGGTCTGAACATCCTGTGTATCTATAGCGCTCGCATAGGTCTTCTCGGGTCTGCAGTCGCTTTATCGTGCACCTACTGGATCGCCTTTGCGATGCTCGCGATATTCACATTGTTCAGTCCTGCCCATGCTCACAACAAAACCTGGGGCGGCATCCATCTCCATCTTGTCTTCGAATGGAGGAGCTGTCTTACATTCCTGAAGCTCGCTATACCAGGTATCCTTATGGTCGGAACGGAATGGTGAGTCACACCCGTTGGGCTGGAAGCTTGTTCAGCGTGGGTTGACTTCTGAAATGCGAATAGGGCTGCTTTCGAGATCGTAGCCCTTGCGGCTGGCCGGTTGGGGCCTCTCGCGCTCGCTGCGCAATCGGTGATTATGACTACCGACCAGAGTGCGTATTCATCTATCTTAATCAAGTACCTACTCTCACACCCATGCATAGTCCTGAACACCATACCGTTTGGCATTGGTGAGTTTGAGCTCCGACATCCAAAAATTGTTTTGTCACGGGGTTTGAAGTTACTCAATTCTTCTGTGGACGCATTATGTAGGAGTTGCTGCCTCAATCCGGGTAGGAAACTTGATTGGAGCGAGGTCTGCCGCTGGAGCGAAGTTTGCTGGACATATGTCCGCACTTCTGAGTGTCGTAACAGGCCTCATTGTCATGGTCGTCCTCATGTGTGCCAAAGACGTATGTTTCGAGCCCACAACCGTGTCATTTTCGCCCCTTCCCAAGCTGATTATGAACGACTAGGTTTACGGATACATCTTTAGCGATGATGAAGATGTCATTCGACTGGTCAGCAAGGTTATGCCTCTTGTGGCGTCCTTCCAAGTGCGTCCAGAGACTTCATTTCACGAACCCCCCTTTCTGTCTTCTTCTATCTCTTCTGCACCCCCGAAGACTCACGACTGTGGAATCGCCGACTCCTTCTGCTCATTCAACATCAGATTGCGGACGGTCTCGCTGGCTCGTGCGGAGGTGTCTTACGTGGCCAAGGTAGAGAACTGTCGCTACATCGTCCTTTATCCCTATTGCTGACTCTCAACCCAAGGTCGCCAGCACCTCGGCGCTTTCTTCAACCTCGTTGCGTACTATGTCCTCGCGCTTCCCATGGGTATTTCCCTCGCCTTCCGTTATGATCTCGGCCTTCAGGGCCTTTGGATCGGTTCGTCTTGACCATCTAACCCCGACTCCCATTCGCTTCCTCGCACACCGGGTTGCGCCATACTCATGTCTTCTTCTTCACCCCTTTATGTCTATGATGATTGGAATAGGTCAAGTGGTCGCGCTATTCCTCGTCGGACTGGGAGAATACGGTGTCGTGTGGTTTGGGACAAACTGGGAGAAAGAAGTCGAGAAAGGAATAGAAAGGAACAACGCGGAAGATGCGGTAATGGACTGATAGCCAGGAACGTGGTTCGAAGTTCCGCGCCACATCGCCGCCACCATCAGCGCCACCGATTATGATCAAGTTGGAAGTAATTCAATGAGAGGATATGTATGGGAATTTGTACCCAAGACGAACGATTCTGCACAAATGGCTGGCTCGCTTCCTTGTAACTTTCATCGTATGCTGCCGTAGTTATCGCTCCAATCTGCATCCGACTCTCGTGTCACGGCATCGAAGTCTCATGGTGTGTGTGAAGTCGCCTCGACGTGTCTTCGTGACAGAAAGTGAAACGCTAAAGGTCGGCTGGTTAACTTCCGTCACGGCCCCACACAAGGTTTGTCCCGCAATAAACAGCCGGTGGTCGTCAGAGCATCTTGGCGCTTCAGACTTCTATGCCATATTGGATAGTTCAACGTTCCCATAAGGCGCATGAGTACTCCTAAAATTTCCCTAATTTTCGATCCAATTAATTCTTATATTAACCTAACACTAACAGATAGAGGGCTTGACATCGAAAAGGATAGATATGATGCATAGAAAGGAAAAGCACATGAAAAATGTCAGATGGTAGGTCTGCTTGACCCTCACTAGACAGCCTTCTCGTACACCGCCCCCTGATCCTTCTCGTTCTCGAGCACTTCCAAGTCCCTCCTGGTCCTGTTCCTCTCGACTGTTACACCTCCGCGTTTCCTCGCTTCCCAAACACCACCTGTAATACCACCCTTTTCGAATATATGGTCGATATCCTCCAACTCTAGTCCTTTGGTCTCGGGGAAGAATACGTAGACGAGCGGCACCCACAGGGCGTTCAGAATGGCGAAGATGATGAACACACGCCAAGAGATGTTATCGATTGCCGGAGGGGTCATTTCAACCACAGCGAAAACACACATCCAGTTGAAGAAGGAACTGTCGTGCAAAAAGATACGATAAGTCGATTGTGTGCTGTCGAAGACAAACTCGATTAGCATTACCTTATGGCAGAGCCTCGGGCACGGATACGAGTGTGTGTGATCTGGGGTGATAATGGCCATGAAGAACGGTCAGAATATCAGTCGGAAGCAAAGACCGCACGGTTTCCGTAATCTCGCGTGAGGGAGGAGATAAAACGGTCCAGTACAAGGAAGGAAAACAAGGAAGGAACGTGCAAACATCACTTTTACTCAGACTCACCTCCGCGGGATACAACCAGGGCTAAACAAGCACACGCAACGGCGGTGTTCACACCAATCCAGAAACCAGCACAAAAAATCATGAGTCAGCATTCAGCCCTCCCTACATTGGGTAGTACTGCATAGACGTACGATAGGTAGATATCCGATCCCCAAGAAGATCTGGAATATGAATACCATGGCGGTTGCTCCGAATGCGGCAGACTGACTTCCGGTAGACAGAAGGATAGCAGCGATGGCAAAGCAGAGGGCCTGGCCGGAGGCAGAGATCATGAGGAGAGGACGCCGCCCGAAGCGGTCAACCGTCTGTGGCACAAAGCAGAAGTTGGGGACGTTGTGGCATGTTGTGGCACGATGAGATTTCCCATCATGAACGGAAGGTGAGAAGAAACGTTGAGATCAGTACGTACGAGAGCGGAAAATCATTAGAAGGGACGCACCCATAGCGGGATGAACGAAGCAACCATATATGTGCAGGCAGTTGCGCCGCCGAGGATCAAGGACAAATTTCGGGTGAGGCCCATCGTGGTCTCGTAGACGATTGGGGCAAGGTAGCTAGTTACGATGATTAGGCGCCCCAGGACATAGGCCATGTAAAAAGTGATATCCCATACTTGATCATGTTGGCTCTGATAAAAAGATCAGACCCGTGCAGACATCAGAGAACATCAGAGAACAAGAGAGCCCACCCAGTAAACTGTTGCATCACATTCACGCCAACGCACAAGCATATTCGCCTGAAGTTACCCAGAGGTCCGCCTTGCAGCAGCTCCCTGTAACGGAAAGGGCCTTCAAACAACGTCATCTTCAAGCTCTGGCTTTGTGATCAAAACAGTTACGCACCTCCAGCGCTTTCCTGGGCCAGTGAAAACTCAATCTCTTTCTTCTTCTCAATAACTTGGGGGTCATCCATGGCTTTGTCTTCAAGAAGTGAAAGTACATGCAGGCCTTCGGTCTCGCGCCCGTGAGCGATGAGCCACCTGTCAACGGTGTGAACGTCAGTACGTTGACATATTCGCATTATATTTTGACAAGGCAAAGCACCATCCCACCTGGGAGAATCAGGCAGTACCATGCCCTGCAGCAACAAACATAGAGCGAAGAAAGCCTGGAAGCCTTCATCGAAGTCAGATGCAGATAATGAACGTAGTGTCAACAAGAAAGACCCACCAATAGGCAAACGCCACTGAGCCGGTCCTTCGACGAACGACATCCCATAGTCGAGCCAGTACGCCTGCGTATAATATTAGTACGGCACGACAACCAACAGAAATAGTAGGCAGGTATACGTACTATGACCAGGCCGATGATTGTAACGGTAGAGTTCAGGCAAACGAGCGCGCCGCGAATAGCTCCCCCACACGTTTCGGATTGGTAGACAGGGATAGAGGACGAGTTGAAGCCATTCCCCTGTGTGAATCATCCGTCGATGCGATGCATTAGCATTCTGCGTCAAATGAAACAATAAACGGACACACAATTCCAGTAACGACTCTTCCGACCAGTAGTTGGGCTCTCGTCGTTGAACTCGTCAGAATAGCCTACAATGACGGAGTGTCAATCGTGATCCAGCATGTTGGGCAAGTGACTCGCAGATTACTCGCAGAAGAGTGAGAATGAAAGGACGTACCGTCCCGATGAGCATCGTTGTAGCTCCGGACATGATCATCCGTTTTCGACCTATGCGCTCTCCAAAGATAAAGACGATCAAACTTCCCACTGCACAACCAATGTCCTAACTCCGCGGAACCTCGTTGAGGATCCTTTTCTGAGGTTGGAAAGAAGGATGTCCACGCACATATATAGCAACCTGTGGAGTACACGGGTCGTCATACACGGTTGAAGGACGACAAAAGGAGCGAAAGGAAAGACAGCGTACAATAGTTCCCTGGAGTGTCGCATCTGGGTGGCCAAAATCCTGTCCAAACTGGTTGTCTGCTCCGATCTAGAGCCCTCGGTTTTCAAACGGTCCTCACGCTCTAGAAGAATGTAATCAAGCGTACGATTCCAGACATTACGCCCTGGTCATAGCCAAGTAGTAGAAACCCCTGGCAACAGCATGCTGTGTGGTTCGAGCGTGATAAACCTAAGGCTAGCTTGCTAGTACACAGTTCTGTGGTACGCACCTGTGATGGCGAAAACGAGCCACTTCCCTCGGATGGATGAAAGATACATCGCGCCAAATTGACCACCAAAAACTCAACACAGGTCTTTGGACAATGAGAAGAAAAAGGACAATGTTATCCAGAGGTCGTGATGAGTCGTAAACAAGCTCGTACGTCGTCAAACGTGCAGCCTATTTCTGAGCCTGGTAGGCTTCATCACATACTTATATCGAAGAGCAGGTATCGTGACGCTGTCGGAGGCAGAAAGAACAGATGACGACTGACTTCTCTGCGGACACGCTTTACTTTGGCTAACCATGGGACTATGAGAGGGGTCATGAGACGAAGTAGTACGTTATGGTCAGATTCGCTCTCGGCTGCCGACTCAGAGCGCAAAGGGTACCAGTTGGTGAGTCTGCTTTCCTTGAAGTCGAGAAAATTTTGCAAGAGATGGGAACAAATGATTTCTTGGAGAAAGACTGACAGAAAAATATCTGGTCAACCATCGCGAATATGCAGAAGAATATGGTCTTCTTACCAGCGTTCGCATTTTCTTTAGGTCGCTCAGCACAACAGACGTGGGTACTGGGCGGAAAGAATGGATCCGGCTATGGTCACGTTTCATTCTGATAGCGGTAGAGCCACTATGAGTGATGAAAGGGGTAGGAGAAAGGGGTGGCGAGGCGGTTATCGACGCATCGTCTGACATCGACACGCGGCCCGGACTTACCCGCTAATATAAAAAATGCGGCGGAAAACTTCATAAAGACACAATAAAGACATGCCTCTATTGAGCCAGTCTCTGAAACGGATCTGTTGTGTTACTTATGAATATACAGCCACCACCAAATTGTCCTCGTCTTTTCAACGTAAGCACATCATTCGACGACCACCTTGACCTGGGATTGCACTAAAATTTTGTTCACAAAAGATGGCAAGGCATGTCTTCGTCCGATCCAGCAGCAATCTCATAAATTGAGACCATAACTCAAACCTAAACTCTAGTCGAGCATCCGTCTCCTAAGTGATATACACGAAATGTGGGTTCTTCAAATCCGTCAAATCCGCCAACGCATCGTCCATCAACTCTGGCACCTGTTCTCCATCCTTCTCCGACGCTGAACCACCCAGCGAAGATGCCTGTGACGCGAGGTGAGCGGCTTTGCGGCGGTTGAGGTATCTGCAATAGAAACCGTAGGCGAGGAAGAGGAGAGCGTCGATGGCGTAGCAGCAGAGCATGGTCTTGATTGCGGTCTGCATGGATCGTAGAAAGCAGGGGAGGAAGTTGAGCGGACCAAGGAAGACGAGGTCACAGGAAAGGGGGAGTGAGAAGTTTCCACGTACGCTATAAGCTGGGGCTTCGTTCGTGAGGAATGTTTGTGGCCCAACAAGATTGCCTACTGAATACCCAATGCTGTGTTTCCGATGGAACAACGGTCAGCATCATAAAGATTGCAGGATTTCGGAGTCCATGGAAGTACACGCAAGGAAATCACGCACTAGTTGATGGCGTAAACGACAGTCTTCTTCGTCAGACCGGCGGTGTTATTCAGCACTGTAGAGCACAAACAGTAAGTTTAATATCTACCTAGGGTTCAGTGGACGGAGAAAGGCTTACTGATAGCTTGTCCGAGAATATATGGAGACCAGTAGGTATACAGCACCTATACAACTACGATCAGCGCACGTTTATTGTAGCCCCCTTTCCCTCTATTCTCGTTCGAGCAATAGATACTCACGTAGATACCTGCCAATCTCCCATTATGGTTCTCTAGCGGTAACACATGCAGCACGATAACACCAATCATTGGCGGGATGACACTGATAGCGGCAATGACTGTGCGGTACCGAGTCGTATGGCCTGCGAGCCACGAGAAGAAGAAAGAGGCGATGAACGAGATCACGCCGGTAGGAATAGTGAGGAGGGAGGTGATGCGGGAGGTGTAGCCGAGGGATTCTACGCAAGCGACGGAAGAATAATAGTACGTCAGTCAGAAAACAGGTGCAGTGTGATAATACAAGGAGGAGCGGAGGCGTACTAATGACAATGGAGTTGAAACCGATGAGGCCACCGTTGGGAATCTGTAACGAAAGGTGTAAGCGTCAGCTCTATGATACCCGAAAAGACAAGGACGAAAACAAAGACATACGTTGTTCAATAGCGAAATCGCGAAGACGAAGTATGTCTTCGGATCCGTGAACGCCTCTCTCACTTGCTCCCACTATAATCAAAACCGCACTAGTCAGTCAGCGTACGTCAAGCCCAAGTTCGCAGGAACGTAACACGTTTCCACAAAACTGACCTTGACAATATGATTCTCCGTCCCTAGTTGTTCGTCTTTTACCCTGTCCAGGGCCTGCGCCCTTTTCAGCGGGCTCTTCATCCACACGGCATCCATGACCGTGGACGGCAGGAAGAAGAAATTGAGGATTCCAACTATGGCGGTTACGCCACCACAAGCGATAAAGAGAATTTTCCAGGGAGCCAGGCGGGCATCTGAGGGAGAAAAGGAAGAGCCATCTGGTAGCACGAGAAAGAAGGTGGGTAGTGAGTACGATAATTGGCATCATCAGAGACGGAAAAAAGGAGGGACAAGTAAATGTTGGAATGCATGACGTGAAAGTCGACAGAGGAGATCACTAAGACTTACATCCTATGAAACCGTTGAAGACGGAAGAGAAAGTGGAGAAGCAAACGGCTGTGCGAGCGGGTTGCTCGGCTCGCTATGGATATAGTAGTATCAGCAAGCGTCTATCTTTCGAGTATGCGAGGGTTCAGCAACGAAAGCGAACCTTGTAGAATCCGGAGAGGATCAGTAGAGAAGAAGACATAACGATACTTTCGAACAATCCCAAGATGATACGAAGGGCTATGAGCGACTTAAAGTTCTTGCAGGCAGACATGCACTGGAAGCAAAATTAGGTCACCTATCAAACTAATGCGGCACACGACAGTGTAGTTTGACGTGTATTTACCATGGTGAGGACGCCCCACATAAAGACGTTCACCGCGATGTACTTACTCGTGGTGAAGCGCTTCATCAACCACATCTGGGGAAGAGCGCCGATGATGGTACCGATGTAGATGCCCGAACTGATCCCTGTCGCATGAAGCGAGGTAACGGCTCAGCAGACAGCAATCGTGGATAAGACAAGAGGAAGAATACTTACAAGAGTACTGTTGACCGACAAGGTTCGCGTCTGTCGCCATTCCATAGATGTCAGCCTGCCCAACCGCAACTTTGTCCAGTGCCCCCAAGGTAGACGTGATAGTCTGATGCCCAGAATAAAAGCCAGTTATAAATTCGCTTCAAAGTGAAGATATGAAGGTGAAATTGTGGGCTCCACTTACAAGCAGCGGTACCAGAAGAAGATCAAACCGACGAATCATGGCCTTTTCCTCCTTCGGAGTCAAGGGAGGAACTTCCCCATGCTCAGCACGGTAGTTGGCAAGGAACTCTGCTGCTCTGTCGAGCTGATATGATAGAAGACGAAAACAAACAATCAGCGCAGGATGCATAAGTCAAAATATAAGTCAAGAGCGCACCTTCTGGAGATCCCGCTTCTCATCCACGGAGACTACGTCGCTGTAGACCTTGGGGTCCTTCTCCAGATGCGAGGAGGCAGGGCTCTTGCGTTCGACAGTAGCTGTAGTTTCCATCCTACTCGAAAGATAACTTCACTGGAGAAAGGGGATACGGTCGGTCCACTCTCAAGAGTGATTCACCTTGTCGTCGCTATCTATACTAGTGTTGGCCTGCAAGGTACGATCTCATGTAGCGACTCATCTGAGTGACGAAATAGACAATCTCTAGAGAGAAGTGGGCACGATAACAGCTGGTCTGGTCTAAAGATATCGCATTAGCCGGATGGAGTTGAGTGGAGATCTTGAGAACCAATCCCCGCCTCTTCCCGTGCTCGAGAACTTGTCCTGTTGATATCAGACATGCAAAGTAAGCCGCGGCTCGGAGCTGAGGTACTTGTTCCGCGTGAAATTTAGGTTACGTGGGGGGAGCTCAAGGAATGCTTTTATATGAAGCTGGGATACCTACGCTGAATCCTGGCCCCGGCTAACGAGGCAAGGTGTGGAAGGAAGAAAGGATACAATACATTGTGGCGCCAAAGGCACTGTCAGGCAGGAATTCGAGGTCCGACCGGAAAACTCCATCCCCATCCCCAACGAATTCACACATCCTTTGTTCCGGCACCAATCCAGGACGAGGATACTGCATATCTTATATAGAGTCATCGATACCCTCTGATAGGATAGGCCCTGGCGCTCTGGATGATCGGCTTCCGTTGCCAGAGATCTCGTCCAAACAGATTTCACTCATAGTTGCCGCTGCAATTGCGGGATGAGAGGAACGGATCCGGCTTCCGCGTTTGCTGATAGCTTCTATCCGCGGGTCTCACTACTTTATGTAGCTCGACGTCACCAAAGCTGATATCCTCTTGGATTCACGCTTGAGCTCGACTCAACTTCTTCCGACTGATCTTGTCTTTCGTGTTACTTATCCGCTCCTTGATATACTCATTACTCCGTTGACCCAGCGGTCACGCCTCAAACAGCCCTGGACATGCCTTCAACACCCTCAGACAGGACCGGGAAGATAACCATCGCTATTGTGAGTAGTGTGGCTCCTTAATTCGGCCATATGGTGCTCATAATTGCTGTGAACAGGATCGTGGTGGTACATTCACAGATGTTCTGGGTATTGTGCCGGGATGGGAAGAGGATATCGTCATCAAACTTTTGTCTGTTGACCCAGACAACTATCGTATGTTTCTAGATTATTCGCACGGTCGCACAAGTCCCTGACGAACCTTTTTCTTGCAGCCGATGCTCCTACTGAAGGTGCACTTCGAATTGAAGGATTGCGCATGGAACGGAGTTGATACTCACGTGATGTCAACAGGCATTCGACGCGTCCTCGAGATCGCTCTCGGAGTAAAGATTCTACGGGGACAACAACTAGACACCTCAGAGATCGAGGTAAGTCACCCCGTCTTCCGGAAGAGTTCATTTACGAGGCCACATACTGACTCGGTTTGATTCAGGTAATTCGTCAGGGGACCACCGTCGCCACAAACGCCCTCCTCGAGCGCAAAGGTGTCAAATCTGCGCTTCTCGTCACCAAAGGTTTCAAAGATCTCCTCTTCATCGGAAACCAGTCTCGACCAGCTCTTTTCGATCTCGACATTAAGAGACCGGGTGTGCTTTTCGAGAAGGTTGTCGAGGTTGAGGAGAGGGTAACGATCGCGGATTGTATCGGCGATGTCCCGAGACCTCTAGATGCGATGCTAGAGGACGGGCTTGTGAGAGGAGTAAGCGGAGATGTTGTGCGAGTCGTTCAGAAGCTAGGTCGGTCTTCTTACGCCGTGCCGTGATGTCGAATTCGTGAACGATTCGTTAACCTCATTTTCTCCCAACAATAGATGAGAACCAAGTACGCAAAGAGCTCAAACTACTTCGCGAGCAAGGCTTTCAGTCCATTGCAGTCGCATTCGTTCACTCGTAAGACGCCGTCTCGCTCGATCATTTCATGCGCCACCCTCATGCCATACTGCTCGTACTATCTATAGCTACACCTATCCCGAGCATGAACTTATTATTCGTGAAATTGCTCACGAAATCGGGTTTGCCCATATCTCACTTTCGTCCCAATTGCAAGCTATGGTCAAAATAGTCCCTCGCGGAATGAGTGCCACAGCGGACGCCTATCTTACGCCACATATCCGAACGTACCTCGATAACATCGCCAAAGGTTCGTCTATTTTATTTGCTAGTGCCCCAAGGGGGTATATTGATCGTCCAATGGTATGTTTGTGTAGGTTTCAAGGGAGAGCTGAAAGATGACTTGACCAGGGTTGAGTTTATGCAGTCTGATGGTGGATTGGTGCATCATCGGAAGTTCTCGGGACTGAGGGCGATTTTGTCTGGTCCTGCTGGTGGTGTCGTTGGATATGCGCGAACCTCTTACTCCCCAGAGGATGGTATGTTTTATTCTGGACCTGTATTTGAATTCCATACCTAATTATTGATTGTCTCAGGGACGGGGGTAATTGGGTTCGACATGGGGTGGGTAAACGTATTTACTTTAGGACTTCACGTACTCATATCCAACTGCTACCGTTTAATAGAGGTACTTCGACGGATGTCTCTCGATACGCTGGCACGCTCGAGCACGTCTTCGAGACCGTCACCGCTGGGTTCGTTCCAGATACCGCCAACTGCCCAGTTCATTGCTGACATTTTATGTTCTTCAGAGTGATGATTCAGACCGCTCAATGCGACATCAACACTGTTGCCTCCGGTGGTGGCTCCATCCTCTTCTGGAGGAATGGTCTCTTCGTCGTTGGTCCCGAATCCGCCAGTGCACACCCTGGCCCGGCCTGCTATCGTAAAGGCGGTCCTCTCACGTATGCCCATCCATGTTCTGCGCATGTTTTCTATAAAACCAGCCAAAATGTTGACTCGGCGCGTCGTACGTAGCGTCACGGATGCCAATCTTTTTCTCGGTCGCATACAGCCCGACTTTTTCCCGAAGATTTTCGGTCCAACTGAAGACATGCCTCTTGACTTTGAAATCACGAAGACGAAATTTGAGGAGCTCACCAAGCAGATCAATGCGGACACGGGAGGGACCAAGACTCCTGAAGAGGTCGCTTCTGGGTGAGTATCTTTTCTATTCATCGTTTGTCGAGAAGGTGTGAACTGTTGGGCCACATAACGCAGCGTTGGCGCTAACTTTGCGGATTGGTGATAGGTTCTTGGCTGTGGCGAATGAGAGTATGGCGAGGCCTATCAGGTCGTTGAGTGAAGGAAGGGGATACTCTTTGAAGAACCACGTACGTCAGGTCACTCTGTATCGCATCGTCTGATCTTGCTGACTGTTTTGTTCGCGCTTTCCTCCGCGCAGAACCTCGCCTCCTTTGGCGGCGCCGGTGGCCAACACGCCTGTCCTCTCGCTCGTATCCTCGGTATCAACACCGTTATTATCCACAAATACTCCTCTATTCTCTCCGCGTATGGTATGGCCCTCGCAGATACCGTCTCTGAACAGAGTATGCCTGCGAGCGAGGTATGGGGTAAGGAGGGCGCTGACGAGAGGTTGAAGTCGAAGTTCGAGGAACTTGTAAAGAGGGCGAGGGACGATTTGGAGGGACAGGGGATAAAAGAGAGCCAGGTGGAAGGTGATGACGGTATGAAGTTGGTGTTTGAGAAGTATCTGTTCATGAGGTACAATGGCAGCGATGCGCAGTTGGTGGTGAAGGAGCCTGAGGATGGTGGTGCGTAGTTTCTCTGACTGATATTCACTATTCGTTTAGAAGCCGTATGCTGACGGCGAGAACTGGTGTTCCCTGCAGACTTTGGCAAGGAGTTCCTCAAAATACACAAGAAAGAATTCCAATTCCTTCTTCCTCGCGACATTCTCATCGACGACGTTCGCGTCCGTGGCATTGGTCTCAGCAACGAGTCTCGCAAATCCGAAGGCTCGAAACTTCACGCTGAGCGCGTGTCTACCGTAACTCAAGCCGTCGATTCTACTATCGCAGCTGCTGTGGTGAACGTATACTTCGAGGAGACCGGAAGGGTGAGTACGCCGGTTTACCTGTTGGGTAAACTGGCTCCTGGTACGCTAGTACATGGTCCGGCTATCGTCATCGACGATGTACGTCCATTTTCCGATCTTCTACCTAATGGCAGACTTGACGAGCGTTTTCTGTGTGGCTTGTTGTGGCCTGGCGATGACCGAACAGACTCAAACGCTACTTGTCACCCCTGGAGCGACTGCGACGATGCTGAGCTCGCACGTTGTTATTGATGTTGGTCTTGGTGAAAAGAAACAACTCAGTGCCGATGTTATTGATCCTATCATGGCGAGTCGCTTTGACTTACCTTTATCCTCCACTGTGACTTACATGGCTTCTCTCATACAGACATCCGTTTTTGGTCACCGTTTCGTATGTTTTCACCCCGCTATTGTATGGTGAATGTACTGACGCTGTTGCGTGGCATAGATGGCTATTGCTGAGATGGTCAGTTGGCTGCTCGCTCAGGGCTATGCACATTGATTGCTCATGAGAGTTGGGTTTGTAGATGGGTCGAACCCTCCAGAAGACTGCCGTTTCGCTCCAGATAAAGGAACGTCTTGACTTCTCGTGCGCTATTTTCGATACCGAAGGTTTGTCCCTTTTATACCCTTGTTCTCTCGAAACCGCACACTCACGACGTTAATTAGGCTACCTGGTCGCAAATGGTGAGCAAGGTTTTACCATATCGGGAGTACAACAAGGCTAACGGACCTACAGCACCCGCCGTACCTGTTCATCTTGGTGCCATGGCATACTGCGTGCAGTACCAGCTGAATTATTGGAAGGGCAACCTCAAGCGCGGCGATGTCCTGGTCTCGAATCACCCTCAAGCCGGCGGTAGCCATTTGCCTGCACGTATCACACTTATAGAGGAGCAGGACCATTGAAATCTAATGGCGATATACATAGGATATCACTGTTGTCACTCCTGTATTCAGGGAAGGAACCGACGATGAGATCATTTTCTGGGTGGCGTCGAGAGGTCATCATGGTACGACATACGCCACACGTCATACTTCTCACGATACTCATACGTCGACGTTCAGGTGACATCGGTGGTCTGGATGGAAACTCAATGCCTCCCAATAGCGCTGTAAGCTCCTCCGCCACATTCTGAGAAACGGTTTGTTCTGACTATAGGTACAGGAACTATGGGAGGAAGGCGCCCAGATCATGACCCTCAAGTTGATCACAAACGGCGAGTTTAATGGTAAGCACACGGTCAGTCACTATTTACATTGTCACTCATCCTGATTGCGTATGGGATAGAGAAAGAAATCATCTCGATTTTCAAAGCCGCAGGCGACTACCCTAACTGCGAAGCCTCTCGTCGTATCCAAGACAACATCAGCGACATGCAGGCTCAGTCCGCTGCGAACGCCGTCGGAGGTGAGTTACCCTCATTCTTTCTGATTGAGGTCCTGACCTCCTCTCTCTCAGCTGTGCAGATTGAGGCCCTATTCGAGGAGTTCCGAGGCGATGTCGTCATTGTGGGTAGCCTCCCTTTTTCTTACCTGCGACGATTAACTGAAAGGCAGCGCTAGGCCTACATGAAAGCCATTCGTGACAACGCAGAAGTCGCTGTTAGGCAGTTATTCCGGGATACCGTCAAGCGTATGGGAAAGACACTGAGCGCCGTGGATTACATGGATAACGGGGCCGGTACGGGTTGCAGTTTATACTTATACTGCGGGTGACGTAGACTGATGTTTATTTCTTTCAGCGATCGCCTTGTCGATTACTCTCAGTATGTGTATTAATTCATATACGGCATTATTACGGTCTAATGCGTTGCTTCAATCTTTCAGATGAAGAGGATGGTTCCGCCATTTTCGATTTTGAAGGCACGAGCCCAGAAGTGTACGTCCTACTATGACCTTACTGAAGACGAGGATGCTGAATCTCATATGTAGAAACGCGAACACGAATGCACCAACAGGTGAGATCAAAAATTATCAGCGCTTTCCTGATTATTGACGTCCGATTATTAGCTGTCGTTCGCTCCGCGCTCACATATTGCATGCGTTGTCTCGTTGGAACTGACGTACTTGTCTCCTCGGTCTTTAGGCTTGTGCAAAACACTAATTTTCTCCATATATCCTACAGATGCCTCTGAACTCCGGCGTCATGGTGCCCATCGAGCTCCGCGTCCCGGACAACAGTATCGTCAACCCCTCTGAATACGCCGCCGTCTCCTCCGGTAACACTGAAGTTTCACAGCGAGTAACCGACGTTGTCTTCAAGGCGTTCCATGCAGCGGCGGCATCTCAAGGTTGCATGAATGTGTTCCACTTCAATTATGGAGAGTACAACTATGGAGAGACGATTTGTGGCGGTAGTGGTGCTGTGAGTTCACGATTCGACTATGACATCTCACGACAGAGGATTGGATGGCTAATTGACGTGGTTCAGGGTCCTACATGGCATGGATCGTCTGGCGTGCATGTCCATATGTATGTTCTGTCCTCCATAGCCCTTAACTTGTATCTGGAGGCTCACGTTCATGCGCAGGACCAACACACGTATAACCGACGTCGAAACTATCGAGAAACGCTTCCCAGTCATCGTCAAGGAGTTCTCAATCCGGGAAGATTCTGGTGGGAAGGTAGGTCATCGTCACCGCTGCGCTACGTCTCAAACTGGTTGGGGTGGATTAACGCTGACTGGACGACAGGGACGGTTCAACGGGGGTAATGGTGTTCATCGCGAGTTCCACTTCACGAAAGACTGCAAGACTTTCCTCATCGGCGAGAGACGGGTCACGCAGCCATACGGGATGGAGGGTGGTGAGCCAGGGCAGAGTGGTGCTCATTATTGGATGAGGAAGAACAGGGACGGATCGCTCAGGAAGGTCAACCTCGGTCCTCGAGGTACGTCTTTCGGACTGCACAAATTTTCGTGTCTTGGTGTATACTCAAGCGTTGTTGTCATAAAGCTACGATCAACGTCTTGGCGGGCGAGAGCATCATCATTCACACACCTGTGCGTGCTGAGCCTTTCGCTTTGTCATGGTCGCTGGGCTAACCTTCCTCGAAAATAATACAGGGTGGCGGAGCTTGGGGAAGCCCGGGCAGCATTACCGATGCCGAATCGACCAAACAGGCCGCAGCTGGTGGTATCACGAAGCCCTTCTGGCGTGCTATGGGATCCGTCGCGTCATACATGGCCGCTCAGAATGAGCAGGGTTAATAGCTGTTTCTTTGCAGTGGCGAACCACACAGGCTGAACCTGGTGGGTAAGAGAATGTCGTGTGTTGTTGAACGTGTTGTATCGATAGACTTGTAATTATTGAGTAGATGATGCGGATTGGTCACAGCAGTACCAGACGAACAAGATCGATTTTCGTCATACAGCCTGTCACGAGACTCAATGAACGGAGCAAACGTTTGATTATACACCGGGTAGAAATGATACAGTACGGCAAATACACAAGTGTGAAAGGACAGGTACGCTACGAGAGCAAAAACAGAGTGGAAAACACTCCTACATCCGCACAGAAGGACAGTCGATGTCGCCATTTTATCTAGAGGAAACGAAAATAGGAAGCGAGAAAACACTCTGACACCGGAGGGAAAGCAATCACCCAGCACACTTAACTTAGTAAGGAATGAAGATCAGACCATCCCCTCCTTCGCCCTTATTCTATCATCCTCATACGTATCCCTCCTACCGTCTTCTCGGGATCTACTCCTACCCCTCTCCATCCCCATTCCCGCTTCCAAATCCTCATGCACCGTACTGAACGTCTCCTCCGGCCCACGACTCGCTATATCAATAGTCACATTGAACATCCCGCTATCTCTGGTCTGTCGCGATACCAAGCCGATCGTTCCCCGCTGACCATGGTTCGTAGCAGCATGGTTGGCGTTGAAATGCATGCTACCAAGGGTCTCGGTTTTATTGAGGTTGGCACTTCGGTTGGCGTTGGCGTTCATGGTAGGGTCAGAGCGGGAGATGGATGTTAGAGCTTTTGAGGTGCGTTGGGTGTTTACGAGGATCATGACTAGTGCTGGATACATTCCCTACGTTGAACCAAAGGTCACAGGGCAGACCGTCCAGTGAGTGTGTGGATGGTGGGGGAAGCAAGAAAGGAACTGACAGCAATCTGGGCATGTATGCCCGTATAAATGTCACCCAGCGTTCCACCTGGTACATGGATGAAGGATCCGGCAAGTACAACAGCCTATAAAACACGGAGCGAGTTCATCGTCGATGACACGATGTTGTTGAGCGAGCGACGAATAGTTCTGATATGAAGGCAGCTCACGGATGAGACGCAATACACAAGCCCTGATTCGGCGAGTAAGACTAGGATACGTTCAACTTGTGTACTTCTAGACGATTGCAGGTTGACGCGAATTGATCGTCGATATTGCCTGTAATCGTGCGATCCGCGTAAAATGAGTGAGCTGAAGAGAATAGATGAATGTCATGTACCATGCCCAGATGCCGATCATCGAAGTGGCGGTAACGTTTGTGATGAGCGAGAACCCTAAATTGACGATTTGGTTGACGTCGAGAATGGTGGCGAGAGGCCCATGGCGAGGGACTGCGTTATTTGGAGCCGCCGCAATCGCGCTACGGAGTATGATGGTCGTCGAAACAGACACTATTGTTCCACAGAGGAACATCATATGTTGGTCATAGGGAGTTGAGCATATAATAGAAAGAATGGAGGCTGAGACGTACGTGTCGTGAAACCAAGCATGACGGATGGGATCATCAAGATCTTTTTCGAGAAACGGGTAGCGCACAGAACTCGCATCCGCCACACAACAACGCCATCTGCGAAGAGATCTGTTTCATTTTGTCATTCCGCATCAACCATCAGCGATCTGATCCGTATACATTCATGCTATATAATGAAGGGACTGCCTTACAGTTAGTGAGTACAACAGCATTAAAGATCTGTCGAATGACCGTGTTTCTATGTACGTGTTCCTGTGTTATCTTCGAGACGAGAGAAGCGACGGAAACCGCCCAGTATGCAGTCGAGAAAGCGAATATGCCCAGCGTGATGGCAAGCATGATGATGTTGGACCGGACGTTCATGCCTTGTTTGCTTTCAAAATCGAAACAGTCCACTAGTTAGCATCTCCATAAATCCCATGAACATTCTAGAGCTAAGGCTCACACCAGAACATGGGTCGACATAGGGATGATTGCGATGAAAACGCCTGAAGAGAGGGAGATCAGCGTGAGTGTCGTTCGTTCCACATGGACAGCACAGTCGAGTGCTTACCATAGCCAATGGTCTGACACAGAATCTCGGTGAAAGTGAACAAAGTGTCTTCCTGGTCAGCAGATAACATCATAACCCGCCAGGGGACTGCGATGGTCCACAAAACCAAAGGAATGCGAAGAGGAAGATGAGAACAAGAAAAGAGCGGGAACAACAGGAGGAGAAGCAATTTGGGCTCGTCAGACAGCGAGCTTATATACTCATTGCGGCATATAGATAACGGGTATCGTCACATCGGAGGATCATTGTGCGCGCAAACGTGCATGATGTGCGTCTAGTAACACCAGATCATCGAATGGTCAGCAAGTGATGTTGGGGCGCCGCCGTCGTACATATAGCCTGTTGAGAGAAGTGGGTCTTCGAGGTTTTCCCTTCACTCCCCGAAACCTGCCTGTAGTAATGTTTCTCCTCGACTGCGTTTAGCATTACTTGGGAGTGTATTGAATCCTACCGCCGACCATGTCGACGACCATATCAGTAGCAGAGCAAGGATCAAAGACATACTCCGCGTCTTTGCTGATCAATGGGGTTCTAAGCCTCATGGAATACATCCCATCCTGGCGCACTGAACATCTCGTTGCGATGGCGTCCACCGGTGACCCGACCGTCCTGAAGGGTTCTGATTCCTGAATCACCATCATTACCATCTTTCTCCGCGGGTCGGAGATTGTTTGTAGGCGGTGAGAGAGTGAGACCCTGTAATTCAGATTATGACAGAGAGCAAAGAACAGTCCTGTTCATGAGTAGAGGTGAACGTCGAAGAGAGCTGAGGTGGCGGTGTGGCATTAAACAATTTGGACCGCCTGGTTGGCGCTGTATCGGCATTTCCCGAGAAACACGCGAGAGTTGTGGCGCCCCACATTACGTCTCAGTCCCATTCAAACTTGAGTTCTTACTATCACCTCGTCCTATGGCACAGGTTCTCCAGCTTATCAGAGACCCATTTTCCGTGCTCAATGATTGCCATTGAGGACGATGTACTTGTGCAGAGGAGATTGGGGATGACTGGTATGTATACGGTGACAACCGCGCAGGTATCTAAACCACTTCAACGACGACGAAGAGAGAGCAATAGCTTGATACTAGCACACCGCTTGGACAGTGGTTATATCTTTTATGGCAGCCTCTCATCATCGTGTAGAGGTGCGCTTGTTGAAGTCTTGTCGAACTTTCAGTCACCATTCCTTTGCCTCCGTTGTCATCGTTCGCATTGGCGCCGAGGTTTTTCTGCGGCCCACACACATGGCCGTTCCAGCCTCTTCCAGCCATCCGCTTTGAAGGGCTTTGTCCGGGTCTCGTTTCTCGACTCGAAAATCTTCAACAATATTACACCTTGAGGTGCGCGAGACGGTTCGAGTGTGGCCGAGGAACCTTGAGTCGCTTACCTCGCCCGTCGGCCGCGACGGCTGTTCGTTTGAGACGGGCATCGGCGAAGATGCATGCGTCGGTGCGGAAGCAAAAACCCCAAACATTGACAGAGGAGGCGCGATCAGCCGCAGTGGGAGCCGCCGGTGGCAGCGGGCAGAACATTCATACACTTTCCTCCACGAGCGTCGAGATTTTGCTGTGGCACCGATCGAGGTGCGCCCGTGTGTATATATTGTTTGGCTGCTGGGAGCATGCGTTCGCTTTTTTCGCGCTCGGCCCTCCCATTCTGCTTGTCTCCCATTCCTATTACCACTGCTATTGCATCTACGCGACCGCAATTGTTTAAAACTTCAATTTCATCTCTATCATGACCAGCAATGCTATGGAAAAGGGCCACACGCCAACATCCTCGAGTAACGAAGTCTCGCCCCAACGTGATACGGAGAAAAAGGACGAAGGGATGCGGGTTGTAGCAGATGCTATGGATGTAGATCCTTTTGCACAGGCTGCCGAAGGAAAGCATGGCGGTGACTACATCGAGTACCGCAATATGGGGTGGATCAAGGCGGGGGCTCTAATCATGGCCGAGGTACGTCTCCTTCTGTTTATGTAGTTGTGGCGACAGCTCAGATTCTGCCTCAGACAATTGCGCTGGGTATTCTCAGCTTCCCGAAAGTTTTCTATCGATTGGGCATGTTCGGGGTACGCTCAACCAAAATCATTGTCCCGGCGGGCTTCTGCTTACTGGGACCCTACAGGGTATTTTCACGACCATCGCTCTAGCCGCCCTATCGTGGCAGACTGGATACGTGATCGTTCAATTCAAGGTTAATCGTGAGTATTTGTTAGCGTTGTCATTTTATATTGTTCTCATCCTCTACGCAAAGATCCTGGTGTCATGAACTTCGCGGATGCCGGTGGTGTCGTCGCTGGTAGGAAGGGTTTCTGGCTCTTGGGCGCCATGCTTGTTACCAAGGTCCGTATAACATTCCAGGTCGATACCATATTCAACAAACTCATACTCTCTTCGCAGTCCGTCTTCGTAGCAGGATCACATGCTCTTTCCGGAGCCATCGCTCTCAACAACATCTCCAGTGGCGCCATTTGCAATATTGCATGGGCAGCCATCATCGCTATCGTATCCTTCCTGTACGCCCCTTCCTCTTTCACGCCCATAAACTCTGTCGCCCTAACAGCCATGGTAGGTTGACCATTCCCCGTACATTTGAGAAGGTTTCCTACATCTCCTTCGTCAGCGTGACCGCCATCCTCACTGCCTGTTTCATCACCATCGTCGCCACTGGTATACAATCCGACTCTGACCTCCCAGACTTCCCCGATAATGGTGCGGTGAGGTGGAAGGCATTTGAGAACCACGGTTTCACCGAAACAATCAATGCGATCACCAACATTGGTCAGTACACATTCTATTCTCAATGTGGCGTCCGTGGCCTACGGTGAGTATACTGATGGTCGACTTGAAATTTGTCGGTGCAGTGTTCGCCTACGGTGGACATGTCGCCATCTTCTCGTTCGTGGCCGAGATGAAGAACCCCGCCGACTTCAAGTACTCTCTCGGACTTGTACAGATCGTCGCCACAACGTTCTAGTAAGTCCTTTTCGGTCCTCGTCCAGTCCTAGCGTTCTGTAAAGCTGACCCACGTTCGTAAGTGTCGTCGTAGGAGCCACGATCTACTCGTTCGGTGGTCAGTACGTGACCTCCCCCGCCCTTACGATGACGTCGAAGCCCGTTCGTATCACTGCATAGTGCGTAGCCAATATCTTTTCCTAATGGTCTGGCCGTCTCGTTGACCATCCGAAACCGAATCTCGTTAACCAACTCACAGCGCCATCGCCCTCGTCTCCATCAGTACGTCCCTACTCGCTTCTGTTCTATCGCCTTCTACGTGTGCTGACGAGTGGCTTTTGTAAACACAGTCATCGCAGGCGTCATCGCCTCCTATGTCGCCGCCAAATTCATCTTCCTCACCCTCTTCCGTAGTTCTCGTCACTTAACCTCGCGCTCGTGGAAGACGTGGGGAATGTGGGCTGCCATCTGTGCTGCGATATGGATTGCTGGGTTTGTCATCGCTGAAGTCATCCCGGTGCGTATGCTCGTTTCATATCTTCCACGTCCTTCTCTTCCCATTCCTCCAATTTTTCGTACTGCAGATATTTCCCCGTGCCCACCTTCCCGTTGTTATGATGGTTGTTGAGATATACTGACGATCACTCCCACAAAAACCAGTTCTTCTCCGACCTCCTCTCCGTGATCTCCTCCATCCTTACCATCTGGTTCACATACGGCCTCTCCGGCGTCCTCTGGCTCTACGATAACGGACCGAAAGGACCTGCCGGAGATCGGACTTCGTATGCGGGGTATTGGTCCAGTAGGAGTCGACTGGCGATGTTTTTGACTAGTGTTTTTGTGGTGCGTTTGATCTTTTCTTGTGCTCGCTATTGCTTGTCTTTGTTCGTTTGCGCCCCTCTCGTCTGACTGATATTTTGGCAATAGATCATCATGTCTGCAGTTATCATGGTGTTGGGTCTGTATTCGTCTATCAAGAGTATCGCGGATAATGTACGTATTCTCTCAGTCGTCTGTTTCCCTTTCACTTGTTTGCGTCGGTCCTGTTGCTGATGTGTGCTCTTTTGATGCGTTTAGTATGCTAGCGGCGCATACAGCCACCCGTTCTCGTGTAGCTCTTAATCGAAATTTCCCTCGACATACACTATACCCCAGACCTCACCGACCTGTCATTGTGCCGTTCGCATCATGCTACCCAATATGATCGTCTCCCATCTGTCCGAGTTGTAGCCCACGATCACAATATCGAAAAATCCTCACGAAGCTCTCCATGACCATTACACACCAGATGTATCCTCCTTCACGAATCGGATCCTCATCCTAACTCAACTTGCGCTGTCATCGTACTTGCCACATCATAGCATACTTAGAAGTATTATGCCATCCCACATGTCCCCAACTGTATCTACGTTATTCGCTTAATATACTTCTTGCACGGACATGGTACACGATCCTGTAGACATCCGGTCCTGTTAGATGATCCAGATTTATTTGTGATGTATTTTCTTGATTTTTTTGGGTGGATTATGGCTGGTCATGTAGTGATGCGTCTATCTCCTGCTGCTCTCAAGGTGGGCAAAGGTTTCACAAACGATTCAGGGTGTGGCAATGAGACCGCCCCTAAGTGCCTTGTTGCGCGCGCAACGAACCGGAGCATATCGGGCCGGATGTGCGCTCTTGCGAGTCGCACTCTCGAGTCAGTGTGTCCTTTCTGGTGTCTTTTCCTCCAAAATCCGCCTCTCACGGCTCACAAAACGACGCCCTATCAATGCACTCGCATGAACAGGTGCGCCCTCTGGGGCTGACCTTCCCTCAAAGCGAGTCAACGCTCGTTCTGCTCCAACATTACCGTCACCACGGGGTACCAGCGCAGTGTCATTAGGACTTGCCAGGACACTCCTATGAGAGTTGCCCGAAGGGCGACCTCGAGAACAGGTTGAATACGCAATTTCGACACAAGTTTTGGGAAGGGTTGGGCGCCTATTGGCGGGTTTTGTGTGGAGAAATATCTTGAAGGGGACTGGCAAGTTCGTGTGAAAGATGCATCTGGATTTGGATCCAATGCAACGCCCAGTTACCAACGCGGAAGCCACGTCAACATCTTTCGATTCCTTCACCGACCTTACTCGTCTTGCTCCCAGCCAGCCAACAACATATTGCCTGTACAGATTTTTCACATGCAGGAGGATTCCGACAGACCATATGGTGCGTAGGACTGATATGGCCACGATTTTCTTGAGTTGGTACATCTAAATAACTTCTCATGGTCGAGTCGCTTCTCTTGTAGGTGCCATGGAAAATGAATCGAAGGGACCGTTCGAGGAAGTCATCGAGACCTCTCAAGCCCTAAGTGCTCCCGTCTCTGACTCCGACTCTGACTCTGACTCGTTAGATTCGATGCAAGGTTAGTGTGGATCCAGAATTTTTTTTTTCTTTCATAATAATCGTCGTTTGTCGCGCTCGTTCTTCAACGTAGATTCCGTCCGTTCAAGACAAAAACCGACTACTGTCGACGTGGTCCCTCTCATCGCGGACATTCCAGGGAGCAAGCTCCCTGATTCTTGTCGTTATTTATCTCACGAACTTCAGGGGTGTATAGAATATCTTCGGGAACAAGCAAATCCTACCACGATCCACGAGAATGGAGCAGGTCTGTCCACGGCCATTGAAGCTGCGAGATCTCAACAGCGACTTGCCGTAGACGAAGAGACCTCTTTGCAGTGCTCATTTGAGCTGGCCAATACCCTTACGCGACGATTCGAGCGGGTCGGCCAATCGAGCGACCTCTACGAGGCCATTGCGCTCTATAAATCATGCTTGTCCAGTACATCCGACGCTCAGAGGAGCTCCCTATCGTCATTTGCTCACAACTACTCGTACGCCCTCCGTCTATGTTTCGAGCTCACGAGTGAGCTATCATGTCTAGAGGAGGCAGTCGCTTTGAGCCGTGGCACTTGGGGGACCACTGTACCTCTGGGCCTGAATGGTACAAACGCAGAAGCAGTGATCAATTTAGCAGAATGTCTACTCCTCCGGTATCGATACCTATGTTCTGTTCCTGACTTCGAGGAAAGTGTTTCTCTGATACGCAATATCCTCTCTCAATGCCCCGAGGGCCATGCACAACGCCCCATCGCCCTCCGATGCATAGCAGAACTTTATATTCTCGCCTACGTGTCAGGTACTGACATCGAGCCAATCATCGGTCATACACCCAGTCTCGCAGAGGCGATCCAATGTCTGGAAGATGCACGGCGATTGATAGCAGCCGACGACGACGAACTGTCACGAATTCTATTCTTGCTCGCCCACGTTTCGTATCTTTGTGTGGCATCAGGCTCGACGAGTCCATCGCCCCCTGACGTCGTCACGCCTATACGCTATGCCCATCAAGCGCTCACGCTCGCCTCTTCCAACCCATCCTTTCGAACGCGAATACTGGCTCATATATACCTCCCGCCGCTGATTACATTCGCTTTTCGTGGCTGCAAAACTAGTTCCCATCGTCATCGTCAGACGAGGATTGAAATAGCCAGGGTGGCAAACGAGATATGTCCCGACAAACACGTGCTGAAACCTGTTGCACTGATGGAACTCGTGCTTGCGCTGGATCAGGATGCATGGAGAGAAGGGACCGTGGAGTCTATAGAAGAGTCCATTGCTATCTGCGAGAGCCTCTTGAAGTTCTGTCCTTCCCCGTTGGTGCCAGACTCAAACCTTGATAGTATCACACTCGCCTTTGAGGCTGGACGAACACCAATTGCGCTGCCTATAATGCCGCGGTTCTGCGACTCGGTATTGAATATAGAAGCTGATTCAGAGGAATCCGTTCGGTCTATCTCCGCTGAATGCATTCCGCTCGACATCGGAACACTTCGCTTCGTTGCTCTGTCTACGCTCTCTCTCCTTTATAGCCAGCGTCACCATCCTGACTATGGGACCTCTCAGTGGACCCATATCCTCACATCCCTTACCATAGGCATAGCTGCCTATCATTCCTTACCCTTGCCCTTGATGGATTCCGACATTACCAACTCATCAATTGTCATATACATGTCTAAGCTCACCGACAACATACTTTCAAAGATGTATGTAAACTTTCAGGCCGGTCTAGTCTATTTTGCTACACAAGCGGACATGCGTAGAGCAGACTTGCTGGGTCACTGGCGGAACCTGACGACGTGGAACTACACCAAAGAACAGCGCTGGATTGTCAGCGGCGCGATCGCCGAAGTCTCTCTGCACAAACTCAAACACGAGCGGAACATGGAAGGGCTCGAGCAGTACATCCAGTTGCTGGAGATCTGGGTCTCCCTCCTCGCACATACAAACGGAGAATCGGAAATCCTCATCCAGGTCGCTCGGGCACGTGCGTTTCGGTACGAGCTCTTGTCCGAGGCCCCGGACAAGAAGGATCTGGAGAAGTGCGAGGATATTATTGAGGGCTTGGTGGCAAATACGGCGTATCCGGTGGTGAACAGAATCAGAGCGGCGACGTTTTGGGCGCCGATAGCGGCGAGCGTCGGGTGGGTCGAGTTGGCATCCAAGGCTTTCGACGATGCGTTGTCGCTACAAAGCAAGCTGACGTTCGTTATGGACCTGAAGGTCAGGATGGTCACGCTGAAACATTCGTATGGATTGCCCTGCGACGCGGCTTGCTTCGAGCTCATGGCGAGAGGGGACCTTCATCGTGCTATCGAACGTCTGGAGCAGGGCCGGGGTGTTTTGTGGTCACAGGCGCATTCAATTCGCATGCCTTTCCACGCGCTCAAAGACCGAGAATTAGCAAAACGGTTCAAGGAAATAGCAGAGCAGTGGAGGACGGGCACGGACTTCGCTATCGATCGAGAGTCGACTCGAAGGAGGGAGAAACTGACTGAGGAGTGGGACGAAGTTTTGGAACGCATAAGGGAGAATGACCCAGAGATGGAGGCGTATTTGCCCGGTGGGAGGACTTGGCAGGAGCTGAAGGGAGTGGTACGGGAGGGGTGCGTGGTGGTCATGCTGGTGGGCGACGAGAAGACGAAACGGTGTTTTGCGATCATGATGCGACCTGCTGCCGAAGGGGGCGACACGTATATTGATCTTCCTACTAGCGTCAACCTGCCCAAGCTGAGAAGACTGACTCAGGTACTTGGTAAGGCCAATAGGACGGCGAGAGATGCGGATATGGGCGATGCATTGGAGGCTGCTCATGAGAGGTTTTCGAGGAGGCTCTACGAGCCGTCGACGCATGACGGCGTTCTCTCAGAGCTGTGGACATCAGTCGTTCGCCCTATATTCACTCATCTAGCATTAAAGGTGAGCATAGTCATAGCAAAATATTTTAAATCCTAATTCTGCCTACATTCCACAGAGAGATCCAGAAGGCGTCCGTCCTCGATTGTGGTGGTGTCCTACAGGGCCATTCGCATTCCTGCCCATTCATGCCGCTGGAATTTATACATCAACCCGTACCGAATGCTGCATGGACTATGTAGTTTCATCCTACGTCCCTACCCTAACGACTCTCCTCATCGCGCGTCGCGAAATGAAAACAATCGATAATCCCAAAGCGTTGATCGTCGCAGCGCAAAACGCACCCAACCAGAAACCTCTGCCCATGGTCAAACTCGAAGCCGAACTCGTCCAATCTCTCCTGCCTCCCAATTCTCTCGTAACCATCAACGACGCTTCCGAATCAAATCCCAACGTCGGCGGCGGAGAAAAAGAAGTCCATCTCCAGGCGGTCCTTTCAAATATCTCAGAAGCCTCCATCCTCCATCTTGCATGCCACGGCTCCCAACACGACGTTTTCCCTGACAACAGCAGCTTTCTGCTCAGAGACGGAGAACTGACGCTCTCGCAGCTGTTGCAGCTCGAGCTTCCGTTGGCGCAGTTCGCGTTCCTGAGTGCGTGCGATTCGGCGGCGGGAGACGAGTCGAGGCCGGATGAGAGCATTCATTTGGCGGCGGCGATGTTGGCGGTGGGCTTCAAGAGCATTATTGGGACTATGTGGTACGTGTTCATAACTTTATTCTCAAGGCTCCGTACGAATACCCATGGCTCGTGATCCAACTTTAATTTTTCTTTTGTAAGGACTATGGACGATAAGGACGGACCTGTAGTTGCTAAAGGCGTTTATTCGAGGATTTTCAAGAATGGTAGGCTCGACTTCGATGCCATCCCTTTTGCGCTTGACGCGACGATACGTGAGCTTCGGGGTTCAAAGGTGTGGGCCTCTCGTTGGGCCACATACGTACACATGGGTGTTTGACGCACTGCCAATGTTTGTGCTTACCGCTTATTCGTACTCCAGCTCTGTGTAAATTTGACTCAAGGCAAATGTACTTACATCCGGGAAGATTTTTGAATGAAAGGGAAATCTGGTTATGCCAATCTTTCTCGCATGGGTTCATTCAGATTCGGAGTCGAAATTTGACACTTGAACCTCCCCTTTGCTTCGCCGGAAGTCAGCGCTGCAGTCCCTCGGCCGATCCTCCCATTCAGGATTCGAGTGTTGCGCATCCTGCATCCAAGCGTTCGTGACCTACAGCATGCCCAAAGGAAGGCTCAGATGGTACGCAGAGCACGCTATTCGTCGAAGATTCGTCAATGACTCGACGCCAAATTTGAGGATACGGAGATTTCACCCCGTCTAATATGGATTCGAACGCTGATCAGACGATGATACAGACACTCTATTGCCAGAAAGAATACAGAGTCTGAGTCGGATGCGAAGGTTAGGAACGACGGTCCGACGAGATGGGATGGGATGACGTTCGACGAAGATTCAGAGCAGGAAAGCAAGGACCTCGAGGACTCAGAGATGTGCATCCCGAGCACCATGACGAAGATGATTAGATGCAACGGAACCGGATGCAGAGCTGAAAACCGAGAACGTTGCGACCAGCAAATGAAACGACGAGCGACACCGACTCACTGCTGAGTTCAGGAAAAGGGACATGACGACCGTCGACCTTCAAAGCCTCATATGTGCTCCCTTCCTTCCTACGCATTCCCATCCAATCTTCGTCTCCGCCACGTCCGAAGCATGCATTTCGAAAGAATCTCTAGTGGCAATCAGCACAAACGAAGGCCCAAATAGAGCGCACGAGATAGAGTTTCCCCGGAGCACATGGAGAGTCCAGAGATCGAAACATCAATATCGCGGACGAAGAAGGTTCGCCTCTTGATATTCTGATTTTCCGTGGTGGTGGGCGGTGCGAATTAGGTGGCAATTGGGGAGGACCGGATGGGGTGGGCATTGGGGACCTTAACGGGACTGTGTTCTCGAGGACGATGACGCGGCTCGGTGCGTCCTCTCATGGATATAAGCACGACCACTAGCAGAGCATCTGACATAGAGCAAAGACCATGAGTAGTAGCGATCGCAAGCAGAGATGGACGGACAGATGTGAGGATTGAGGGGAAGGCGGTCACGTGCCGAGGACATGGTCCGAAAGGGGAAACGGGCGTGGGACAATGCACCTTCTCCCAGCGCCGCTCTCCTTTCGCTCTCCTTTCTTCCCCTCTCCTTTGCCTCCCGCCACATAACTCTGAGCGGTGCTATCTGCAGTGCCCTTGGTAATTTGGGAGATACTTTTTGTTCATCAGTAAGAGGATAAGGCCGACATCGGATTGATTTAGGTTTGAACTCGAGTTCGTTCCCGTTTTTTGTGCATTGTCGACACTCTCCTTCACCGCCAACGGTGGTCGTGCGCAGACCTACGCCAGCTGCACTCTATAAACAAGATGCGTGCGCATTTTTTTGCTGGTATTGTGACCGCCCTCATTTTTACACGCCCTCTATGCCCTCTCTTTTTCTCATGTGTTTTATTTCTTTTTCTCTCCTCTCCTCTTGTTCCCCTCTCATTTTCCTGTCCCGTTGTTCCCCCTCTACGCGACTCTGACACGCAACCAACCCATTTTCCCCACACTCGAACCACAGCACATCTAACCTATCTTCACCATCGCCCACATCCACGGAACGTCACAAGATTTCAGACGTCGGTCAGAGAGCGATATGTCTCCGCTCGTGGAGAGCCCGAGGGGGCGTATGGATTATACGTTCGCCAACAATTCTCTACCGTCTCAAGCTCCTCTCCGAACGCTTCGCCGCCACAGCCCGCGACCTCGAGCTTGCACACGCAGCTCTACCACCCGACGACGACAAAGACGGGCTCGGAGGATCTGAGGCCGTCAAAGTCTAACAGAGATCAGGGAGCAGGTCGGATGCCTGGAAAGGACTGGGAAGGAGCTGGCCAATGCGTGTCTCAATCGACTGGGCCGGGGACTGGTCAGTGGCGCGAATGCAAATGTCACAGACAAGGTGATGAGGGGGAGAATGTGGGTGCCGGTGTGCTGCTTTGTGTGTTCGGGGCTGCGCAGTGGGCCCGACAAGTTTCGAGTGTTTGATATTGTTGTATGATCTTTTTCTTCTTTCGGTCCGATGCACTTAATATATTGATGTTTTTTTGGCTCACGTTGTGGAGGAGCATACGAGCGTACTCGTGTACTCCCCCGTATGAGAAGGAAAAGGAGTTGAAGTAGCGACTTGCGAACGTACTTACGCTCGTTCAGTCGGACTTTCAATTCCCGGTCAAACCCAGTTTGCAGCATCGCGATGTTTTATTCGTTTTTCTTCTCGTTTTTCCTTGGACTACTGAGCTGTCCCACTTGAGCACTTCTAGGGAATCCCAGGTATCGCCTCGAGCACTCGGAGCAATTGTTTTCAAGTAGTGGCGATCACGGCACGCTAAATCGACATCACTAGTGGACGAAGGGCCGGAGCCATCCGCCCGGGACTAGGAACGGAACGCGCGGCCTCGGGTTCAGCCACACTTCGCCTCTCCTTCCACTTTGTTCGATTTATTGCTAGCACTTCCCCTTCCCCGTTTGCCTCGAAACTTTGTACAGCACTTCACCCATATCTAACCTTCACTAGCAAATTATTTTCGAGTACGAGTCTCATCTGGTTCTCTCTAGGCGACCCTTCAACTCTGGGCCTCACCATTAGTGCGCTTTTTCACCCTTTTATTTGTTTTTCCTGCTTCTTTTAATTTCCACCACCAATCCCTATCGCATCGACGGTTTATTGACCTGAAAGGAGTATCTTCCGGTTCGTAACCTTGCGCCGCAGCATGTGGACAGGTCTTGGCGATTGGATTGGGCACCCAAGTCTGCCACTCTGTGTGAGGGCCACAGAGGACCTCCACATCGCTCGCGTTCGTCAATAGCTGCAGGTTTCGATCTTGGAGTACTCTTGGATGGTAAATAACACTGTTGACATCTTCAACTTCGAACATGGAACGCTCTCTTTTATTTTTCTTCGATTTTACGATACTCTATTCCACTTGGCCTCTCCTTCATTTCCCGGACATTCTAATTATGTATCTAGATCTAGGATCGCATTTTCCACTGTTCACTAGCGTTCCGATGCACTTGTAGCTTGCCCGACGGCGCATGAGCACGCGCGGCTGATCGGGGAGCAAGCTGCTCTTGTCACTTATACCGGTGTCCTGCCACCTCTCGAATGCAGGTCCCCCCTCACCCCGTGAACTCGAACGTCTCTGTCTGCGTGTCTGTCCGTCAACCGTCTGTCTCCCCCACTCGTCAACTCTATCGTCTGCCTCTCGCTCTCATCATCCTCCACTCTCTTTATTCTGACTCCACTCGCCTCGCCTCAATACCCCCATTTTCTCCAATTTCTGCTGCTTGCTTCCCTCGTCTCGTTTCTCCACCACGTTCCGGCTTATCCTCGGAGAACTCGAACTCTCTCAAAACCCTACAAGTTTCCGCATTTACTAATCCGGTGCGTACATTGCTACTCTAATTTTCCTCCCTTTTCCACTCGCTTGATCGGCCTCTCTTCTACCTCTGTAGACCGAGCGACCACGTCCCGATCCCCTCCTCCTCCAATCAGTTTCGTACCTCCACAACGTCTCGCTCCCGAACAGAGTTTTTGTGTAAGTCGACTGGCATTCGTGCAAAAGAGGCATCCGGATCTGGATCCAGCATCGGTCAAGCGTGCATCTTTCGATTTCTTTACGATTCTCATTCGTCTTGCTTCCAGCCAGCCCATAACATATTGCCTTTACGCATCTTCACATGGAGAAGAATTCGAATAGGCCGCATGGTACGTAGGACTCATATCGTTACGCTTTTCCTGCATACTTATTGGTACATCTAAATGACTTCTCATGGTCTCCCTTCTGTGGTAAGTGCCGCAAAAAGCGAATGAAGGCCCCGTTCGATGAAGCTATCAAATATGACACCTCTCAAGCCCTAAGTACTCCGGTCTCTGAGTCGTTGGATTTGATACAAGGTCAGTGTGGATCCAGGCAGACTTTGCCTCTCTTCGTCATAACCATCATCTGTCGCGCGAATCGTGCTTCAGCTAACGTAGACTCCGCCCGCTCTAGCTCAAAGCTGAGTACTGTCCATGTGGTCCCTCTCATAGCGGGCATTGCAGGGAACTCGCTCCCTGATTCCTGTCGATATTCACCTCACGAACTTCGGGGGCTTATACGATATCTCCTTGAACAAACTAGTTCTACCACGATGCATGACAATGATGCAGGTCTGTCCACGACCATTGAGGCTGTGAGATCTGAACAGCGGCTTGTCGTAGACCAAGAGTTCTCCTTACAATGATCCTTCGAGCTCATGCGGCGATTCGAGCGAGTTGGCCAATTGAGGGACCTTAACTATTGGTACGCCTTCCGTCTATGTTTCGAGCTCACGAGTGAGCTGTCATGTCCAGAGGAGGCCATCAGTTCGATACGACCCACTTCGCAGATCACTATGCCTCCGGACGTGAAAAATATGAGCCCAGAATCAGCGATAGTTCAAACGAAGGTTTGTTCCTGCGGTATCGATACCTGTGTTATCGTCCTGACTTCGAGGAAAGTGTTTCTTTGACTTCTGCTCGTGGTCGAACTCGATGCTGAACTCGTCCAACTCTTATACATCAACGGCACTTTAAATTCTGAGTCAAGTCCCTACGTCGGCGGCAGCGGTCGTGGAGTAAAAGACGACCACGTCCAAGCCGTTCTCTCCAACATCTCAGGAGCCTCCATCCTCCATCTCGTATGCCACGGCTCCGCACAGGATATCTTCCCCGAGAGTAGCAGCTTTCTCCTCCGAGATGGTGAGCTGACGCTCTCGCAGTTATTGCAGCTCGAGCTTCCGTTGACGCAGTTCCCGTTCTTGAGTGCGTTCAATTCGGCGACGGGGGACGAGTCGAGGTTGGATGGAAGAATGTATATGGCGGCGGCGATGTTGACGGTGGGATTCAAGAGCGTCACTGGGACAATGTGGCGGTGATTCCGTTCTATTTTCGGCCTACGCCAGCCTGAGACTGCCGTCCAAATACTTATAAATGGCTTATCCGCACCAATCCTAGTGCTATGAGGGTGTATGTATGCGGTCCTCATGTATTCTATACTTACTCTGCTGCCGTGCATGGCCCTTGAGGCCGACACGTGTATATATGGCTACCGCCAAGTTGAGCGCCAACGCACACCTTCCTCCTCGACAGCCATCTCTTCTCATCGAACAGCTCGAATTTCATCCTCGCAAATTTCTCAACAGTTCTTACTCGATGGCGAATACTCCAGATTTCTCCGATATCTGGAATGAGGCTGTGGACAAGCACAAGTCGGAGACGAAGTCCGACTCGCTGCCCCTTGACTCTTTGGGCACTACCAATAGCGTCGAGGCTATCCTGACAGCGATCGCAGGGAATCGGAAGGATTTTGAGGACAGTCGGGCGAAGGGAAAGAGTCTGCGAGATGTATTGAAGCCTGTCGTGAAGGTCGTGCAGCTGATGGCGGAGGTGGCAGGAGAAGGGGCGAACTTGGTGCGTGCGCGCTATTAATGACCGCTTACGAGCGTCAACCTCTTCCTTCCTGACTGCCTATGTTGGAATTAGGCTTTCTCACCGGGAAAGACGATATTCGTTGCCATTGGGGTACTGCTTAAGGTATCTTTTTCGTATACAACATTGCGCTCAATGCTGACTGAATATTCTCCAATCATTTATCTATTGTAGGCCTCCGACGGGGTCAGCAAATGCTACGACTCGGTGATCGACATCTTCGAGAGCCTCGAAAGCTTTCTCGGCCGCTTGACCACGTATCTCGAGCACGATATATCGTGTCTGATGAAGGAGGTAATCGTCAAGATTCTCGCACACCTTTTATCGATCTTGGGAGTGGCGACTAGGCTCATAAGAGAACGCCGTGCGGGTAAGTGAAACATGGTATCTGGTAAAAATGTACAACAATGACGGGCGACTTTCGGCAGTTACATACTTAAAAACTCTGATCGGGAAGAACAGCGAGGTTCAAGTCGCGATGGAGAAATTGGACAAGCTAACTGCGCAGGAAGGTCGAGCGGTTGCAACTGCTACGCTTTCGTCGGCGAGTGAGATTCGAGCGGTCGCAACTGCTACGCTTTCGGCGGCGAGTGAGATACTCTCGCAGCTGGAGACTAGGATGAAATGTTTGTTTTCTTGTTGTGCGATTGTCTTAGATCTGTGACTAACCACACCGGCCGGTACTTTCCAGCCGATCAACAGGACGCGAACGCTATCAAGACGATGCTGATGAAGATCGCTCAGGAAGCTGAAGCGATATCTGGTATGATTAAATTCACGCTCCCTTTTCTGTCATTGATTCTGGATCACATGTGTCATAGGTAGCTCTCAAGAGGGTCGAATCATGCTCGAAGAAATTCGGGAGCATATCATGAAAAATTCAAAGAAGGTCTTACCATATCTTGGTAAGTACACTCTATCTACTAAGAGCATCATTCCATGGTACCTATTCTCTTTGTAGCCAATCATCATCGGTTTGAGGTCCATAAATGGCTGTCAGCTCCTTCCTCAGTGTCAAATTACGAGGACAACAAAAGCCTGCGAGAGGCCGGGACCGGATCGTGGTTCATCCAATCTGCGGACTACAACCAGTGGAAAAGCAAGAGTAACTCCCTATTATGGGTTTCAGGCGGCCGTAAGTAGTTCAATGGTTCAACGAAGAGCATATGCTGATCGTTATCATCGGTAGCTGGGTCCGGAAAGAGCGTGTTGTCGTGCGTATACCTAACCTAGGTGACTGACATGAATACTGACACCACTGCATCCTAGTTCCACCATCATAAGCGACATCGAGTTTAACTCTGTAGTCGACTCGTCTCTTTCGCTTGCCTACTTCTACTTCGACTTCAGGGACTCGGAAAAACAGCACTGTCTAGGGCTTATCTCGTCGCTCATTGATCAGCTTGCTTCTCGTTGCTCGGACATGCCTACCGCTCTGGAGCAGCTCTATGCTGTTCATCGGAATGGGATGGAGCGACCGACGCTGCACAAACTAGTCACAGCTTTGAAGGAGATGATAATGAGCATCACCTGCAGGGTTTACATCGTCATTGACGCTCTTGATGAATGCTCACAGCGGAAGAATCTCATGGCTCTCATTGAGCAAATGACAAAGTGGAATCTTGGCAATCTGCATATGCTGCTCACGAGCCGGAAGGAAGAGGATTTGAATCATTCTCTGCTGCCGCTGTCAGTAGAGGTCAATCTCGAAAGCTCCCTCGTTGATAGAGACATTGCATTTCATGTTCGCACTGTCTTGCAGAATGACCGAGCCTTCTCGAAGTGGCAGCCACCGCAGAAGCTCGAAATAGAAACCAGTTTGACAAAAGGAGCCCGTGGAATGTATGTGTTCATCTCTGATTCTATGCCTAATTGGATGCTTATAAATTCATGCAGGTTCCGATGGGTATTTTGCCAGTTGGATAGCATTCGAGGATGTCCTAATGCAAGAACATTGACAAAATGCCTAGACACTCTGCCAAAGACACTGTATGAGACGTATGACAGGATTCTTAAGCACATCGACGACCAACATTTCGAGTATGTTCATGCCACACTGCAGTGGCTTGCATTCTCTATGCGCCCGGTCAAACTGGAGGAGGTTGTGGAAGTGCTGGCCATGGATTTCGACAATGTCCCTTTACAATTTGTACCGGGGTATCGCTTCCCTGAACCACGAGAGATTCTTACTATTTGCTCCAGTTTGGTCACACTTTCCGGAACTGGTGTCTTAGAACTCTCACATTTCTCCGTTAAGGAGTATCTTGACACGAATATGACCGAATGTAGTATCCAACGCTATTCATTCAATGCCCAGATTGCCCACGAATTCATAGCCCGCACCTGTATTGCATATCTGATGCAGTTCACACAATCTGTGGATGACATTGGGCCCTTCCCCCTGGCTCGTTATGCAGCAGAGCATTGGATGAACCATGTTGGATCTGCTCATACCGATGCCCTAGCCGAGCTTGCTTTCAATCTTCTCCAGGCTCACAGCGTGGCTTTTGTTAATTTGGTCAGAATTTGTGATGTGGATCACCCTTACAGTCCACCGAAACTATCACGGCCACATCATGATATTCCTACTCCACTCTACTACGCAGCAGGGGCAGGTTTTGTCAGAGTATCCCAGAAATTGCTAGAGCACGGTGCTGAGGTGAATGCGCAGGGCGGCTACTACGGGAATGCGCTCCAGGTGGCGTCGCTTGGCGGTCACATCGCTGTCGTGGAGCTGCTGCTCGAGAAGGGGGCCGACGTGAATGCGCAGGGCGGCATATACAAGAATGCGCTCCAGGCGGCGTCACGTGGCGGTCACATCGCTGTCATGGAGCTGCTGCTCAAGAAGGGGGCCAACGTGAATGCGCAGGGCGGCGGATACAGGAATGCGCTCCAGGCGGCGTCATTTGGCGGTCACAAAGCTGTCATGGAGCTGCTACTCGAGAAGGGGGCCGACGTGAATGCGCAGGGCGGCTTCTACGGAAATGCGCTCCAGGCGACATCGGCTGCAGGTCACAAAGCTGTCGTGGAGCTGCTGCTCGAGAAGGGGGCCGACGTGAATGCGCAGAGCGGCGTATACAGGAATGCGCTCCAGGCGGTGTCGTACAGCGGTCACATCGCTGTTGTGGAGCTGCTGCTCAAGAAGGGGGCCGATGTGAATGCGCAGGGCGGCGAATACGGGAATGCGCTCCAGGCGGCGTCGGAAGGCGGTCACATTGCTGTCGTGGAGCTGCTGCTCAAGAAGGGGGCCGACGTGAATGCCCAGGGTGGCCGGTACAGGAATGCGCTCCAGGCGGCGTCATTTTGCGGTCACATCGCTGTCGTGGAGCTTCTGCTCAAGAAGGGGGCCGACGTGAATGTGCAGGGTGGCCTATACGGAAATCTGCTTCAGGCGGCATCGCTTTTTGGTCACAAAGCTGTGGTGGAGCTGCTACTGGAGAAGGGGGCCGACGTGAATGCGCAGGGCGGTGGATACGGAAATGCGCTCCGGGTGGCGTCGGAATGCGGTCACATCACTGTCGTGGAGCTGCTGCTCGAGAAGGGGGCCGATGTGAATGCCCAGGGCGGCGAATACGGGAATGCGCTCCAGGCAGCATCACGTTACGGTCATAAAGCCGTCATGGAGCGGCTGCTGAAGCACATGGAAATCCAGGACAATCTCTCAAAGGTAAGCTTGGGATATATCTGTGGTTTATCCTCATCTTTCTTGTGTCATGTCCTGACGAAATTAAATTTGGTTTCAGAATGTATTGACCCAAGGTCCAACTCCACCTGCGAGTAAGATTGATGTAAACACGAGTTCAGACTGTGCATCCTCGGACAGTGCATCCGAGTCTAGCTTCTCCAGTGATGACAATGATGGCTACTTCTCTGCTCAAAGTAGTTTATAATTTATTCATGCACATCCTTCCCCCTTCTCGACTTCTTGATTCCGATTCTGGGATTGCACGAATCAATTGTGACATGAGCTTAGGACACGAAGGTGTTCGCTTCTCGTTGGGCTGCATGCTTATGTCCGTATGAGTGCTTGCCAGTGACGCACAGATCTCAGGATTTACTACTTAGTCCCTAGTTGTAGTATCACTCGAGTCTCCGGTCGATAAAGTTGACTCGAGATAAATGTACCGGAGTACAGTGGCTGAGAGGGTGTTGATTGTCGTGTATATTGAATTCTATATTTCCTGCACTCACAATCTAACTCACGATCATAGAGTGAGATTAAGATATTAGTTCATCTGACTGAGATCCCTAACCTTCCATCGAAAACCAAGCAACATACTTGCGCTCCGAAGTATCCCATTAAATCATCAACAGTAGTACTGTCAAAACAAGAAACATGTCGTTGAGGTTTCAGCAACGGAAAACGTGAGCTATGAGGGGCGGAAACCGATGATAAGTAAGTATACGGTGCCGCTGATACTCCGAACTAGAGATTTATTTACAACTTACTTATACCAAATTGGCCATGCGGGTGCCGAAGGCGATACTTGACGAACACATTCAAGCGGGCGTCGATTAGTACTTTCACAGAAACACATAAGAGGGGCTCGAGAGGGACGCACGTACTTATTATCGACGTGTAGAAGTAAGTAGCTTGATCGACGTGCTCTGCTCTGCTCTTCTCGCTCGCGCCGTGCTTCGTTCTTGGAGAATCCCCAACCCACCTTCCTCCAAGGACCAAGAATCGAAAATCTTCTTCCCCGTTCCACCCTCTCTCGAAACTTGCAGATCAGGCAGTCCAGTTCGCGCAGGATACACTCCGAATGTTTTGATACATAGTCGTAAGTACTATAGCCAGTCGAGTGTCCGTGGAAAGCGGTGATACTTGGGTAATTTAAATATGTCTGCGTCCTTGAGCTAGATGCACCAGAGAATTTCCACCAAGGAGCTTCAGAACTTCACTCGCAAGTCGATGTCCGGGTCGCCAAATGATCCAGATGAGAAAGCATTAAAACGACGAACATTTCCAGGGTGGGACAGAGCAAGGCGCAGAGCTGCACGAGTACTAGGATCAAGGACGACGACATGTGTTGAGTCCAGGTGCTGAAGACACTAAGTAGCATGCAAGTCGCGCACCAAGTCTATAGGATGGAGATCGTGGTGTGGTTGTATATGCCAGCGGCACGGCGTAGTCCATGAATATCGCCAGAAACTTTCCTGTCAATGATGGCCACGCGAGTCTCGAAAGACGAGATGCGTCCCCGGCGACCTACTACTTCAAGTTACGAAAGCAGCGGTTTTACTTGTGACGATGTGGCGTCGGATATGTCAGTCATAAGTCCAGTGAGCTGGGCGAAAGGCAGTCTGTAGAAGGTTGCAATCAATAATCGCTGGACCAGAACAGGGGGAAACATTGCTGTCGTGGTTTGGTCATACTCGTAAAGTCAACCAGAGTCGACGCCGCCATTCGAGAAAGATTCGGTGTTTAACAGGGCCTATCCATCCATAGTATGAGCCCGCCCTGATCACAGAGTCCTCAGGTCTGTCTGAGGCCCGAGCTTTCAGTCCCAATTGGCGCTCAAATAAAGCACGGAGGGACAATGACGAAGAGACGAAAAGGCAGTCACAGCGATGAAGACTTCTTCTTCGTGCGAGACCAAGTCGGTGTTATAGTCCCTCGGCCGATACCACCCATCCAGTATTTCAGTACCAGTATACAGTATTCGAGATCCCAGGGAGAGTACGCAAAGCCCCCGTTGGAGCATTCGATGAAGTTGGAAAGATTGAGGATTCGGAGATTTCGACCGTGTAATAGGCAGAGCTGAGCGGCAAACGCTGATCAGACGACAATATATACAGTCTACTGCCAGAAAAAATACGTACTCAGAACAGGACGCGAAGGTTAGGAACGACGGTCCGATAGGTCGAGGTAGGTGGGATGTGATGACGTACGACGAAGAGCGCAGAGGAAAACAAGGAGTTCCAGGACTGAGGGATGCGCGAGCGAACGTGACTGGTAAAAGTTAGATAAATGCCACAGAGGTGGATGCAGAACTGAAAGCTGAGAACGCAGAGCAAATGAACACGACGAGGGATAGCGACTCATGAGCGCAGGAATAGGGCCTGACGACCGTCGACCTTCAGAGCCTCAAGGCCTCATATGCGCCCACCGAGTCTGATTCCTATTCCCATCCCATCTTCATCTCCGCCACGCCCGACGCACACAGATTTCTAAAGAGCAATCAGCACAAACGACCGCCCAGATAGAGATAGATAGAGGGGACGAGATAGAGTTGGTGGGGAGCAGATCGATACAAGATCGATATCGAGGTCGAGCGAAACCGAAGGAGGTGCGCCTGTTGCTATTCCTGATCTTCCGTGGTGGTCACTGGTGGGCGGTGCGGATTAGGTGGTAATTGAGGAAGACCGGATGTGTGGGCGTTGGGGACCTTATCGGCAATGTGTTCTCGAGGACGATGTCGGTGGGTGGCGGGAGAGGGAGATCGGATGACGTGGCCCGGTGCATCCTCTCATGCCCATGCTCATATGGCCACCGATACAGTATCCTACATAGAGCAATGGCTGGCAATAGTAGCCTTTGTAGGTGCACGTACCAGAGCAGACTTCCACCTGAGACGGCGATCGAGCATATGTTGAACAATGGGTCGGACCCGGATCGAGCACATAATTCATAGGCCGTGAACTTTGAACTCAGTACATCTGTACATCTGTGCCTCTTCTTACGACACAGCGGTCCAAACAAACAAAGCCCAATCCAATTCAAAACATCGGATGAGTACGACACATGCAGGCATGACACATAACTTAGCTAGTAAAACAGCATACGACATACAACATGATTCAGGACTCGGATAGCATATACACAGCGAATCGATTGGTTTCACATAACACTGGATAGTTCAGATTGTCCGAGATAGAGATGGAGAGGGACTCATACGAGAAGACGCGACACGACGAAACACAACACCACTTAACACACAACACCCGTTAACGCACAACAAAGGATCCTAATCATACAAGTACACCCACATCCACATCCACATCCACATCCACATCCACATCCACATCCACCGGAGATAGAAATGAGCGGAGATCTGGATAGAAATAACAGAGATAGCAGAGAGAGGGAGAAAAAAGAAATACAACATGTATAGTTGCATATTGAGTATATTCCGCGTGTTCAGACAGATGAGATAGAGAGGATAGCAGTGCACTGTGCGTTTGTGTATCCGGCGAGAGAGAGAAAAAAAAGATAGAATGAAAGGAAGGAAGAACGTTTCCGGACGTGTACGACGTGGGGAAAGAAATTTGAAAGCATGGGAGAGCAAAAAGAAAAAGCAAGAGGCATAAGACGCATCGTGTACGCGAAGGAAAATGAAAAGGAAGAGGAAAGGAAGACGCATACGATAGATAGACCGACAGAGAAGAAAAAAAGGACATCCCATCCCGCCACCTTCACCGAAGGGCGGGGGTGGGTGTATAGTTAGAAGTTAGAAGTACAACAAGCGGTCCTTGTTCCAGTTTAAATATCCAGAACGAAAAAAAAGAAGAAAGAAAAGAGAAAAGAGAAAATCTCGCCACCATTCCCGCCTTTACCACCATTGGAAACTCACACCCCCCACCCCGCATCCAGTTGATACGCACCATGGCCATAAGGCCCATCCACCTCGCCCTCAGATCCCTGCATGCTTACATACCCATTCCCCCACACATCCGGCACGGCCTGCCCCTCTCCTTGCAGCCCATATCCGTACCCATACCCATACTGACCCTGACTCTGCGAACACGCCTCTGCACCCCACCCGCCCTGACTCGCATACCCGTTCGTAGCCGCACTCGAAGGTGCAGTGAAAGGCGGATACGGAAATGGCTCAGGCGACGACTCCTCCGGCGACGAAGCGGAATAATATAAATCGGGCGTCATCGACGGGCGGGCGTTTGCGTACTGGGCGGCGTCGGCTGTGGCGTTTGCGAGTGCGAAAGCTGCGTCGGTAGTATTGCCAAAGGCGGAAGAGCTAGAGGATGCGTCGGGGGAGAAGAAGGCCGCGTTCGCGGTCGCGTAGGTCGAAGTGCCGTATGTTCCTTGTCCTTGTCCTTGTCCTTGTTGCGTCGTGGCGGGAGCAGGGCTAGACGCTTGTCCAGCCCAACCCGTCAAAGTCGAATACGTCGACAACGGTGGCCTGGATGTGGTGATGTTATCCTGGACCTGGACGTAGGGTGTGGCGGTGACGGTGGCGTATGGTTGATTCGTGGTGTAAGAGTTATGCTGTGGAATCTAGAGGATATACGGCAATGCGAATAGATCGTCAGCGTCCATCCAAACAAAAGAAAATATAGTCTGGAAGAGGAAGAGGAATTGGAGATAGTTCGCATACCTCGTTCCACGTATAACCCTGCGCATACATCTGGCTCTGACCGACCTGACCAGCCTGTATCTGCATCTGCATCTGCCCATTCTCATATACCGGCACCTGAGCCTGAATCGAATCGACAGATCCTCGTCGCATGTACATGGCCGTCAGTGGCACTTGAGGCTGCTCTTGTGGGACTTGTGCTTGGGACTGTTCGTCTTGTACTTGTGCTTCGGCTTCGGCTTTGGCTTGTGCGTTCGAGTTCGAATTCGCCGACGGCTGATGCCCTTCCTCGAAAGCGACAGAAGGCGATCGCTCCCTCTTCACCTCCCTGCTTTCCCTTTCTCCCCCGTTCACTCCATCTACTCCATCCACCTCAACGACTCCTCCATCCCTCTCAACCTCCCACTCCCAGATCGCCCTCTCCAACTCCCCACCTTTCAATCCTCGATGGATAAAAGAGGCGATCTGTTCGCAGCGTTCGTCGCGACGGGTGTGCGAGGCTGCGGTCGAGGCTGCAGTTGGGGGGTTGGAGTGTTGGTTTGATTTAGTGTGGGGATGGGGATGGGGATGGGTGGGGGGTTTCGTAGTTAATGCCGGGGGAAGACTTGTGGTAGAGTGGGCGTGGGCGTGGTCGTCGTTGGCGGCGGGGTTCTCAGGAGCGGGAGACGATGTTTCTATCTCAATCGAGGGCTCGACATTGGCGGTGGCGGTGGCGACATCGTCCTTCCGTGCTCTCGTCCTCGCCCGTGCACTCTCGTCTTCGTCCTCCCCATTCTCCGCATCTGCGTCATCCGCATGATGTGCGTCTGAATATGCTTCGATCTCTTCACCCCTCTTACGTTTCTTGCCCTTCCCTTTCGCGCCCTTCCCTTGCGCGCCCTTAGCCTTCCCACCTTTACCCTTCTTCTTCTTTGGCATCGCACTACTACTCCCGCCCTCATCCACACCAACGCCCCCCCAATCCCATTCCCCCTGCTGCCCATTCTCTCCCCCATTCCCTTCGGCGTGCATACTATTCAAAGACATCGACATGGACAAAGCAGAGGCCGCAGCGGCTTTATTATCACCAGGCGAAAACCTCCAATGCGGATATCGCGCCCGATGCGCCTCCAGCGCGTCTGCGGCTTTGGCGTCCCAGATCGCGCGTTCGTGAGGGGGGAGTTTCTTCCATACGTGGCCTGTTGGACGAAGGACGAGGAGAAAAAGATAGCGTGAGTTTCGATCTGGGACTCGGTCGAGGAAGAGGATAAACGAATCGCGAAACGACAGTTTGGGATGTAAAGTGGAAGAAGCGCAAAGCCAGTGCCACCACCCCCCTCACGGTCCCCAAAACGCCAACAACGCCACAAAGACTACCATAAGAAACGCCACCAAGAAACACCACCACAAAACCACCCAAAAAAACGCCGCCTAAAAACATGAAAAAAAAAACTCACCGCATATCTTACTCAACGAACTATGTCTCCCCTCGATCCTCCCCGGAATCGCACGGGACTTGATGAACGAACTCCGGAAAATGATGAACGCGTTCGGCGGACGGGGGATGTAGCCGTCGTCGCGGGGGGGTTTTTTCGTGCGGGGGCGGGGGCGGGATTGGGGTTGGGGTTGCGTGGATGTGGATGTGGATGTGGATGTGGATGTGGTTTGAGTTTGAGTTTCGGTTGATTGGGATGGAGGAGGGTTTGGGTTGGAGGGTGAGGAAGAGGAAGAGGGTGGAGGGGGAGCAGGGGAAAGCCGGGCGACTACAGCCTGAGCAGAAGATAGAGCGGGAGAGTTGGACGTAGGTACCGCGGTATGTTGACCCTGCGGAACAGCGAACGCGAAAGAAGGCGATGCATGAGAATGATCGGGCGACACGGGCGACATCATCGGTGAAGGGCTCGCGTAAAACTCGGAGAATGAAGAGGTTGCGCCGGGTGTGGATGGCGAGAGCGTGAGCATCGATGAAGATGCGGGGAAAGAGTACGCGTGGTTGTGGTTGTGGCTGGATGGAGAGGGCGAATAGTTATTGTTGGATGTGATGACCTCGAATTGGCCATACGCGTATCCGTGTCCATATCCATAACCGTGACTCGACGCGTCGCGAGAGGGTGTCGCGATAGTCAGAGGCGCGTTATGTTGTTGTTGTTGGTTGTAGTTTGTGTTATTATTATTGTTACTGATGTAACTGCCGTCGTTGACATGTTGTGTCTCGTTATCGATAGTGTTGATGAAGGTGTACTCCATCTGCCCCCTCGGTCTCTCCACGAGCGGAGGCATATCGCTCTCCGACCCGTCGACGTCTAATCCCTTGACCGATGTGGAGTTGAATCCGGATATGAATGCGGATGTGGATGGGGGAGGAGGTAGGTTGGAGAAGTTGAAGAAGATGGAGGGAGGACAGTGAGAGATGGGCGGCCGATCGACGAGCGGAGGCATTTCTTCTGTGGTTCGAGCGTGGGAAAATGGGTTCGGTTGGTGTCAGCGTCCGTGTTGGGCACAATAGACCACGAACAATGGCATGAAGGAGAACAAGAAGACGAGAGAGGAACAAGGACGAAGATAAAAAGAAGAAAAGAGACGGGAGAAAAGGACTGGGCAAAGACGGCGTGATAAAAACGAGGGCGGATGTATAGCCACACCGGCAACAAAACACGCACCGTGGTCATAGCCTGCGTGGATCTGCGCACGCGCATTGTTGGCGGTGAGGGAGAGTGCGAGCATGTCGACAATGCAAAAAACCTCGAACGCGATCTCTCGTTCGAACCCAAATCGATCTGATCTCGGCCTTATCTTTCTACTACTAAACAAAAAGTATTTACCAAATTACCAAGGACACCGCCTATAGCACCGCACAGAGCTACGGGGCGGGGGGACAAAGGAGAGGGGAAGGAAAGGAGGAGGGAAGGAAGGAGGGCGAAAGGAGAGCGGTTTAGAAGGGGCAGGCGCTGGGACGCCCTCACGGAGGTGCATTGTGCCAGGAATGGAAGGTCCCTCGCCTGTCTGTGAATCCCTTCCCCTTTCGGACGACCGGCGACTTCCCTCGGCACACCGCCTTCTCCTCATCCTCACATTCGTCCATCCTCTGCTATGCGTGCAATTTGCTGCTGCTGCCAGTCTCTGCTCTATGTCTGATACTGTAACGTCGGCCGTGCTGAGCATATGCATAAGAGGATGCAACGAGCCACGTCATCCGATCTCTTTCTCCCGCCACCCACCGACATCGTCCTCGAGAACACACTCAGTCCAGATAAGGCCCCCTTCGCCCACCCATCCGGTTCTCCTCAATTGCCGTCTAATTTGCACTGCCCACCACCACGGAAGATCAGAAATAGCAACAGGCGCACCTTGTTCAGTTTCACTCGACGTCGGTATTGCGTGATGCTGCATGTGCTCCCTCAACTCTATCTCGTCCTCTCTAATCTATCTCTATCTGGGTCATCGTTTGTGATGATAGCCCTTTAAAGATTCTGGGTACATGCGTCGTCGGGCGTGGCGGAGATGAAGATGGGATGGGAATACGAATCAGACGAGCTGGGCGCATATGAGGCCTTGAGGCTTTGAAGGTCGATGGTCGTCAGGCCCTACATACTTATTCCTGCGCTCATGAGTCGCTATCCCTCGTCGTGTTCATTTACTCTGTGTTCTCAGTTTTGAGTTCTGCAGCTAGGTCCGTTGCGTTCATCTATCCTTGTCATGTTGCTCGCGATGCGCGTCTCCACGTCCTCGAATTCCTTGTTTCCTCCCTTGCGCTCCTCGTCCAACGTCATCTCACCCCACCTTACCTTGTCCTATCGGACCGTCGTTCCTAATCCCGCGTCCGATTCAGACTTGGACTCGTTTCTGGCAGTAGAGTGTTTATATCGTCCTCTGATCAGCCTTCGCCGCTCATCTCTGCCTATCAGACGGGCGAAATCTCCGTATCCTCAATCTTGGCGTCCTTGACGAGTGTTCCAACGGGGATTCTGCCTACTCTCTCTGGGATCTCGAATACTGGGTGCAGGATAGTGTATACTGTGTACTGAACACATAGACTATACAGTGTATCGTCTGAATCTTGATCAGCGTTCTACCTCTTGCCTCTGAATCTGCCTGTTACACGGACGAAATCTTCGAATCCTCAATATTTAATCTCGGCGTCTTGGACGAGCGCTCTAACGGTAGTCTGCTCACTCTTTTGAATGTACATGTTTGGATGTGGAACGGTCGAATACTCAATACTGTAATACTGTGTGAGTGCACAAGCTGTCGGCCGAGGGACTATAACGCCGACCTGGTCTCGCACGAAGAAGTCGTCTTCACTACTGGCAACTGTCTTTTCCTCTCTTCGTCATCATCTTCGAGCGCCAACTGGGCCTGGGACCGAAATCCAACGTGGGCGGACGATGCAAGTCTAAGTGTGGAGGTGAGCTAGTGTCTAAAATCGAAGCTGGCTCGCACTACGGACAGTTTATATTTCCTAACTTCCGATCGTTCTTCGAGTATCCCTACTGCTACCGGACGGCGTCGGCTCTGACTGACTTCAGGTTTGCGAGTATGGGCTCACCGTTTCTTCCTATCCATCGATCATACCTCGCCACCTCCTACAGAATATTTTTTCCCGCAGCTCACCAGACTTGTGGCCCAGGGTAAGCTACTCACTGTGGTTAGCACATTCGACGCGGCATCGTCACTTGATGAGTGATAGGTCTTCGGGGACGCACCTTTCAAAGCTCGCGTGAGCGGAGGGAACGTTTCTGGTGATATTCAAGTTCGTGGACTTTTCGCTACTGGCGTAACCGCACCACAATCTTCATATTATACAGACTCGGTGCCGGGGCGCACGAATTGCATACTGATGTCTCCAGCATCTGTCGTCCATGCCAATGATGCCTTTCATATCAGTACTCGTGCAGCGCTGCGCCTTGCTCTATCCCACAATGGCTGTCGTCAGTGTCTTCTCGTTTGGCTCATTTGGGGACATTGTCGCCGTCGTCCGACTTGCGGATTACGTTCGAAAGCTGTTTGGTGACTTGGTGAATGCTCTGGCGCGTCGGAAGAATGAGTATCAGCAGTTAATTTCGGAGCTAAGCACTTCACGATCATTCTCTCCGTATTTTTCACTTCTCCATCATTGTCATTGACACAACGCCTCACAGTCTAAGAACGTATTCCATGAACATTTGCCTGGCTACTATAAAACTATGCATCGAAAGCTATGAGAGTATTATACGCGATCTGGACGGGTCACGGCGAGATCTGCGAGTTGCGAGGGAGGGCGGAACGGAGAGGACGATGTTTGGCTCTTGGAGGAAGGTCGATCGAGAGTTCTGTAAGAACGACTAACTCATTGCAGCACAGCGCGAGCTCGCAGTGAATCAGGCTACGTCTAGACGTTGATAATACTGTACGTTGCATCCCTCTTACTTATGTGTTGCTGGAAAACCATTGACGTCCGCACGATGTATTCGTCAAGTAAATATCACCGTCACGACTCACCGTACGATATAAGTAAGTCTCTAGCTCGGAGTATCAGCGGCACCGTATACCTAACCATCATTAGTTTCTGCCCCTCGTAGCTCACATTTTCTGTTGCTGAGAACTCAATGACAGGGTTCTTCTCCCGACTGTACCAGTATTGATAATTTAATGGGATACTTCGAAGCGTATGTTGCTTGGTTTTCGATCGAAGGGTGGGAATCTCAGTCAGATGGACTACTTCAGTAAGCACACTACTTCCTTCTATGACAGTAATCTCACTCTGTGATCGTGAGGCAAGACTGTGAGTGAGTACTAGGAAATATCGAATCAAGGTTACACGACAATCAACATCCTCTCAGCCTATGTAATTTGGTACATTTGCTTCAAGCCAACTTCTTTGACCAGACACTCGAGTGATACAACTAAGGACTGAATAGTATTCCCAGAGGTCGACGCGTCACACACACATCGACATCAGTATGCAGCCCAACGAGAGGCAAACACCTTCGTATCCTGAAGCGCACATCACGACACATTCACTCGTAGGATCGGAATCAAGAAGTGAAGAAAGGGGAAGAAGGTGCGTGAGTAGATTATAAACTACTTTGAGCAGAAAAGTAGCCATCATTGTCATCACTAGAGGAGCTAGATGCATCGTCCGAGGAGGATGAATAGTAGTCTGAACTCGTGTACTCAGATGAAGCCGCATTCTCAGCCCCCTTCTCGAGCAGCAGCTTCTCGATAGCTTTATGATCAAAATGTGATGCCGCCTGAAGTGCAGTCCCGTATTGGCCGCCCCGAACATTCACGTCGGCCCTCTTCTCAAGCAGCAGCTCCACGACAGCGATGTGACCGGGAATCGAGGCCGCCTGGAGTGTATTCCCGTAGAAGCCGCCCTGCGCATTCACGTCGGCCCCCTTCTCGAGCAGCAGCTCCACGACAGCTTTGTGACCCCAAACCGACGCCGCCTGGAGTGCATTCCCATATTTGCCACCCTGCACATTCACATCGGCCCCCTTCTCGAGCAGCAGCTCCATGACAGTGATGTGACCGCCTGCCGACGCCGCCTGGAGCGCATTCCCGTAGTAGCCACCCTGCGCATTCACGTCAGCCCCCTTCTCGAGCAGCAGTATTACAACAGCTTTGTAACCGCCTTGCGATGCCGCCTGGAGCGCAGTCCTATATTCGCCACCCTGCGCATTCACGTGAGCCCCCTTCTCGAGCAGCAGCCCCACGACAGCGATTTGACCGCGATACGACGCCGCCTGGAGCGCATTCCCGTATGTGCCACCCTGCACATTCACGTCGGCCCCCTTCTCGAGCAGCAGCTCCACGACATCAATGTTACCGCCAAACGACGCCATCTGGAGCGCATTTCCGGATCGGCCACCCTGCTCATTCACATCGGCCCCCTTCTCGAGCAGAAGCTCCACGACAGCTTTGTGACCGCGAAGCGACGCCGCCCGGAGCGCATTCCCGTAGAAGCCGCCCTGCTCATTCACATCGGCCCCCTTCTCGAGCAGAAGCTCCACGACAGCTTTGTGGCCACGAACCGACGCCGCCTGGAGCGCATTCCTGTAGTGGCCGCCCTGCACATTCACATCGGCCCCCTTCTCCAGCAGTCGTTCCACGATAGTGTTGTGACCGCCACGAGACGCCGCCTGGAGCGCATTGTCGTGGACGCCGCCCTGCGCATTCACGTCGGCACCCTTCTCGAGCAGCAGCTCCACGACAGCGATGTTACCGCCAACTGACGCCGCCTGGAGCGCATTCCCGTAGTAGCCGCCCTGCGCATTCACGTCGGCCCCCTTCTCGAGCAGCAGCTCCACGACAGCTTTGTGACCGCCAGAAGACGCCGCCTGGAGCGCATTCCTGTATTCGCCGTCCTGCGCATTCACGTCGGCCCCCTTCTCGAGCAGCAGCTCCACAACAGCTTTGTGACCGTGGTAAGATGCCGCCTGGAGCGCATTCCCAAATCTGCCGCCCTGCGCATTCACGTCGGCCCCCTTCTCGAGCAGCAGCTCTACGACGGCAATGTGACCGTAAACCGATGCCGCCTGGAGTGCATTCCCGTATCGGCCGCCCTGCGCATTCACGTCGGCGCCCTTCTCAAGCAGCAGCTCCACCACAGCAATGTGACCGTCAACCGATGCTGCTTGGAGTGCATTCCCAAAATCACCACACTGCACATTCATGTTGGCCCCATGCTCCAGCAATTTCTGTGATACTCTGACAAAACCAGCCCTTGCTGTGTAGTAGAGGGGAGTAGGAATATCATGAGGTGGTCGTGATAGTTCTGTGAAATCGTAATGGCGGTCCACATCGTAAATTCGGACCCAATTGACAAAAACCATGCTCTGGGCCTGGAGAAGGTCGAAAGCAAGGTCTGCCAGGGCATCGGTATGAGCAGATTGAACATGTTTCATCCAATACTTTGCTGCATAAACAGCAAGGGGGAAGGGCTCAATATCATCCAGAGATTCTGTGAACTGCATCAAATATGCAATACAGGTGCGGGCTATGAATTCGTGGGCAATCTGGGCATTGAATGAATAGTCTCGAACATCGGGTTCAGTAATCTTTCTGTTAAGATACTCCTTAACGGAGAAGTGCGAGAGTTCTAGAACACCAGTTCCGGAAAGTGTGACCAAACTGGGGCAGATAGTAAGAATATCTCGTGGTCTAGGGAAACGATCCTCCGGTACAAATCGTAAAGGGACACTGTCGAAATCCATGGCCAGCACTTCCACAACCTCCTCCAGTGTGACCGGGCGCATAGAGAATGCAAGCCACTGCAGGATGGCCTGAACATACTGAGAATCTTTGTCATCAACGTGCTTAAGAATCCTGTCATATGTCTCATACAGTGTCTTTGGCAGAGTGGCTAGGCACTTTGTCAACCATCTTGCGCTACGACATCCTTGAATGCTGTCCAGCTGGCAAGATACCCATCGGAACCTACATGAAAGTATGAGCATCAAATTAAGCATACCATCAGAGATAAACACATACATTCCATGTGCTCCTTCTGTCAAACTGGTTTCTATTTTGAGCTTCTGCGGCGGCTGCCACTTCGAAAAGTCTGGGTCATTATGCAAGACAGTGCGAACATGGAATGCGATGTCTCTATCAACAGGAGAGCTCTCGAGATTGACCTCTACTGACAGCGGCAGCAGAGAATGATTCAGGTCCTCTTCCTTCCGACTTGTGAGCAACATATGCAGATTGGCAAGATTCCACTTTGTCATTTGCTCAATGAGAGCCATGAGATTCTTCCGCTGCGAGCATTCATCAAGAGCATCGATAATGATGTAAACACTGCAGGTGATGCTCATCATGATCTCCTTCAGAGCTGCGACTAGATTGTGAAGCGTCGGTCGCTCCATCCCATTTCGATGAATAGCATAGAGCCGCTCCAGAGCGGCAGGCATGTCCGAGCAACGAGAAGCAAGCTGGTCAACAAGCGACGAGACAAGCCCTAGACAACGCTCTTTTTCCAAGTCCCTGAAGTCAAAGTAGAAGTAGGCAAGCGAAACAGACGAGTCGACTTCAGAGTTAAACTCGATGTCCCTTATGATGGTGGAACTAAGAAACCATGGCGTCAGTAATCATGTCAGTCGTCTATGTCACACATACGCACGACAATACACTCTTTCCGGATCCAGCTACCGGTGTTAACGATCAACATTCGCTCTTGATTGAACCATCAAATCACTTACGGCCACCTGAAACCCATAATAGGGAATTACTCTTGGTCTTCCACTGGTTATATTCCGTAGATTGGATGAACCACGATCCGGTCCCGGCTTGTCGCACGCTACCATTGTGGTCGTTGTTTGACACCGGAGACGGGGCTGACAGCCATTCATGGACTTTGGAACGATACTGATTGGCTACAAGAAAGTAGAAGCCATGAGATTATGCCCTTAGTAGATAGAGCGTACTTACAAAGATATGGCAAGGCTTCCTCTGTATTTTTCATGATATGCGCCCGGATTTCTTCGAGTATGATTCGACTCTCTTGGGAATTACCTACGACAGGTGCGATCCACAATCAATGATAGAACCAGGGAGCTGGAGTTGAATCGTACCGGATAGCGCCTCGGCTTCCTGAGCGATCTTCGTCAGCATCGTCTTGATAGCGTTCGCGTCCTCTTGATCAGCTGGAAAGTACGGGTCGGTGTAGTGAGGCATAGATCTAAGACAGTCGCACAATGAAAAAAAAAAAAAAAAACATACAATTCATTCTAGTCTCCAGCTGCGAGAGTATCTCACTCGCCGCCGAAAGCGTAGCAGTTGCGACCGCTCGAATTTCACTCGCCGACGAAAGCGTAGCACTTGCAACCGCTCGACCTTCCTGAGCAGTCAGCTTGTCCAATTTCTCCATAGCGGCTTGAACCTCGCTGTTCTTGCCGATCAAAGTTTTGAAGTATGTAACTGCCGAATGCCACCTTTCATTTTTGTGCGTTTCTACCAGACACCGTATGCGACTTACCCGCACGGTGTTCTCTTATGAGCCTAGTCGCCACTCCCAAGATTGATAGAAGGTGAGCGAGAATCTTGACGATCACCTCCTTCAGCAGACGCGAAACATCATGTTCGAAATACACGGTCAAGCGGTCGAGGAAGCTTTCGAGGCTCTCGAAGATATCAATCACCGAGTCGTAGCTTTTGCTGACCTCATCGGAGGCCTATGATAAACAATTAATTGTGGAAGGTTCAGTTAGCTCTCTGCACAATGTTGCTTATGGTGAAAATACCTTGAGCAGTATCCCAATGGCAACAAATATCGTCTTTCCCTGCGGAAACCCCTGATTGACAACACAGAAAGTCAGTGTCAACGCAGGCAGTCAGGAAGGAAGAGGTTGACGCTCGTAAGCGATCATTAATAGCGCGCGCACGCACCAAGTTCGCCCCTTCTCCTGCTACCTCCGCCATCCGCTGCACGATCTTCACGACAGGTTTCAATACATTTCGCAGACTCTTTCCCTTCGCCCGACTGTCCTCAAAATCCTTCAGATTCCCTGCGATCGCTGTCAGGATAGCCTCGACGCTGTCGGCAGTGCCCAAAGAGTCAAGGGGCAGCGAGTCGGACTTCGTCTCCGATTTATACTTGTTCACAGCCTCATTCCAGATATCGGAGAAATCTGGAGTATTCGCCATCGAGAAAGAGCTGTCGAGCAATGTGCAAGGATGAACTTCAAGCTATTCGATGAGAGGAGATGGGTGTCGAGCAGAAAGGTGTGCGTTAGCGCCAGGTAGCCACATACACGCGTGTAGGCCTCAAGGGCCATGCACGGCAGAGTAAGTATAGGACAGATAAGTACAGCATACACCCTCATAGCCCCAGGATTGGTGCGGATAAGCTAGCTATGAGTATTTGCACGGCACTCTCAGGCTGGCGTGGGCCTAAAATAGAACGGAATCACGACCACATTGTCCCGATGACGCTCTTGAACTCCATCGCCAACATCGCCGCCGCCATATAAATTCTTTCACTCGACCTCGACTCGTTCCCCGCAGCCGACTCACACGCACTCAAGAACACGGATTGCGCCAACGGAAGCTCGAGCTGCAACAGCTGCTACTGTCGGGGAAGATGGCCTGTGCGGAGCCGTGGCATACGAGATAGAGAATGCAGGAGAGAACGACTTAGACGTGGACGCCTTTTACTCCACGACCGCTGCCGCCGACATAGGGACTTGATTCATAATTTAAAGTGCCGTTGATGTGTACGAGAGAGTTGAGTGGTAGGGGAAAAAGATGGACGAGTCCAGCCTCGAGTTCGACCATTGCACCTTCCTCAAAGTCAGGACGATAACACAGATATCGATACCGCAGGAACCCACCTCTGTTGAACTGGTCGATGATTCTGCGCTCATACCTTTCAGGTCCGGAGGCAAAGTGATCTGCAAAGTGCGACGGCTCCCCGATGGTCACCTCTAGACATGACAGCTCACTCGTGAGCTCGAAACATAGACGGAAGGCGTACGAATAGTTGTGAAGAAATGACGACGGGGAGCTCCTCTGAGAATCGCATGTACTAGCCAAGCATGGTTTTAGAGCGCAAGAGCCTCGTGGAGGTCGCTCGATTGGCCGACCCGCTCGAATCATCGCGTAAGAGCATTAGCCAGCTGAAATGAGCACCGCCAAGAGGTCTTTTCCAGAAGTTGTTGTATACACCCCAAAGTTCGTGGGATGGATATCGACAAGAATCAGAGAGCGGATTCCGTGGAACCTCCGCAATGAGAGGGACCACAGCGACAGCAGGCAGCCTTCGACTAGAGCGGGCAGAGTCTGCGTTGGTTGAAGCACGACTTGTGCGACAGATGATGGTTATTACGAAGAGAACCGAAGTCTCCCTGGATCCACACTGACCTTGCATCGAATACAACGAGTCAGAGACCGGAGCACTTAAAGCTTGAGAGGTCTCATATTTGATAGCTTCGTCGAAAGGGGCCTTCATTCGCTTTTTATGGCACCTACCACAGAAGGGACACCGTAAGAACTCATTTAGACGTACCCATAAGTATGCAAGAAAAGCGTGACAATACGAGCCCTACGCACCATGCGGCCTATTCGAATTCTCCTCCATGTGAGCATGCGTGAAGAGAATATGTTGTAGGCTGGCTGGGAGGAAGACGAACGAGGATCAAAAGATGCACGCTGGATCCAGATCCGGATGCCTCTTTTGCACGAACGCCAGTCGACTTACACAAAAACTCTCTGTTCGGCAGCGAGACGTGAGCCGAAAAAAAATCAATAGATAAAGTGCATCGGATCGAAAGAAGAAGAAAAAGATCATACAACGATATCGAACACACGAGACTCGTCGAATCCAGACCTCAAGACAAAGCCCACTGCCCAGCCCCGAACACACAAAGCAGCGCAATGGCACCCACATTCGCCCTCTCATCACCTTGTCCGCTATATTTGCATTTGCGATACCGACTACGGTCCCTGGCCCAGTCATGTTGAGATACGCATCTCCGCTGAGTCTCCTTCTCCTCGGGTTTTGCCAGCTCCTTCCCAGTCCTCTCCAGGTATACGACATGCTCCCCGATTCATCTCTCCATCTCTTCGACTTTGACGACTTCAGATCCTCCGAGCCCGTCTTTGTCGTCGTCGGGTGGTAGAGCTGCGTGTGCAAGCTCGAGGTCGCGTGCTGTGGCGGCGAAGCGTTCGGAAAGGATCTTGAGGCGGCAGAGGGATGTTGGCGAACGTATAATCCATACGCCCACTCGGTCTCTCCAAGAGCGGAGACATAGTGCCCTCTGACCCGACGTCTGAACTCTTGTGACATACCGTGGATGTGGGCGATGATGAAGATAGGTTAGATGTGCTGTGGTTCGAGTGTGGGCTAAACTGGTTGGTTGTGCGTCAGCGTCTGTGTAGAGGACGAACAACGGGACGGGAGAATGAGAGGGGAACAAGAGGAGAGAAGAGAAGAAGAAAGAAAAAAAAGAGAGAAAAAGAGAGGGCAAAGAGGGCGTGATAGAAAGGATGGCGGCCATACTAGCAGCAACAAAAACGCGCACGCACCGTGGTTATAGCGTGCAGCTGGCGTAGATCTGCGCACGAGCACCGTTGGCGGTGAGGGAGAGTGCAAGCATGTCGACAATGCAAAAAACCCGCGAACGCGATCTCGAGTTGAAACCCAGATCGATCTGATCTCGGCCTCCTTCTACCACTAAAGGAAAATATGTACCAAAAACCAAGGACACAGCCTATAGCACTTCAAAAAGCTACGGGGCGGGGGAACAGAGGAGAGGGGAAGAAAGAGGAGGGAAGGAAGGTAGGAGAGCGAAAGGAGAGCGTGAAAGGAGAGCGGCGCTGGGAGGCCCTCACGTGACGGGGGTGTATTGTGGAAGGTCCCACGCCCGTTTCCCCTTTCGCACTCCCGTCAAGGTCCGCAAATCGTGGCAATATGAGTCTCGCGCACCATGCCATAGTATGTCCGAATCCTCCTTCATGCGAAAAAAAAATTCAAGCTGATATGTTGTTGGCAGGCTACGATCATGAAGATTGAGGTTTGTGGAAGAATCGAAAATGCTGACGGGCTTGCGCGCATCCAGATCCGGATGCATCTTTCCCACGAGGCTCAGTAGCCTCAATACAAAGACTGTGTTTGGCAACAATACGTGAACTCATACACAGCCCTACCTAAAGTACATACATATATTTTCGGACCGAAAGAAAAAAAAATCGTACAACACTATCAAACACCCGAGACTCGTCGACCTCAGACCTCAAGACAAAGCCCACTGCGCAGCCCCGAACACACAAAGTAACACCCCGGCACCTACACCCCACATTCTCCCCCTCATCACCTTATCCGCGATATTTGCACTCGCGACACTGACGACGGTCCCTGGCCCAGTCATATTGAGATACGCATCTCCGCTTTCCTTCTCCACGGTCTTCGCCAGCTCTTTCCCTGTCCTCTCCAGATACCCGACCTGCTCCCTGATCCATTTCTCCATCTCTTCTACTTTGACGACCTCTGACCCTCCGAGGCCATCTTTGTCGTCGTCGGGTGGTAGAGCTGCGTGTGCAAGCTCGAGGTCGCGAGCTGTGGCGGCGAAGCGTTCGGAAAGGAGCTTGAGGCGGTAGAGAGACCATTGGTAACTTTGAAGATGCAATGCACGTGAATAAAGAAGTCAAATGAGAGCAGAGGGGGTGGTGGGCTTACTTGATCCGATTCCGTTTAGTGATGGGGTGGATTGTGGTGAGGACTGTTGAACAACGAAATGGGCAAAGTGCGCAGGAATAGAAGATCATGAGGAGGTACATACCAGAGGCGTCCATAATACGAGGATCTTTTGCACGGAAGGAAGTGACCATAGTGATACGCTGTAGAAGAAAAAAAACGGCCAATTAGTCCACGTCCATCCAACTGAGACATAACAGAGCACGGTCAAGAGAACGTACCTCTGCAGCGTTGTACGACCTGCAGTTTCCAAACAAGCATCAGCGGACATGTCGGGTGAATAGATCCAAACCGAATGAACAGAAGTAGAAGGCGACGAACTGACCTCAAAGCAACATGCCTCACATGTCTCCCCTGCATGACCACCGCGCTACCGACGCCAGGCCCTCGAACCTTCGTCACGCCGCCATCTCCTCGCCTATTTGTGACGCAGTTAGCCAGACATAAAACTCGTTATGAGCATCAAAGATAAAGCAGAAAACTCTAAAACCTAAATCGCGGTCGAAGGCGATGGGAGAACGGGAAGATGAAGGGACGAAACAGAAACAAGAAGATGCACGCACCTAACGGCGGTCTCTCCACCAATCATGTTCGACACGTCAGAGAGCATCAGGACGCAAACGAATGGGTAACTGTTCACATGTCCGCGAAGACGCAATCAGCTCAACGACTCATGTTTACAAACGGAACCATGGATGGCGCGTTCGCGTTCCCTCGGGACACATGCGTCGAAAGAAGGATGCGAGACGAACCTATCGTAATGCCAGCCAACCACGTTTTGCTCGGACGATCCGAGGTCGGCGTCGGAGAGAGCCTTGAGTTGATCCACGTTCAATGCTGGTGGTGTAGGTCTAGGATCCACACCGCTGATTTCTCGAATCCCATCCTTCCCCTTTGGTCCAAGTTGGTGGTTGACATGACCGAGCTCGAGGTCCATGCTACCAGAGAAAACAGGGCGAAATTTAATTTGAGGTGGAAGGTCAGCCTTCGTGCGCCGATGAATCGAATGGAGGATGGACATAGGGAAGTGCAGAGGTACACGTCGAAGAAACGATATACGTACACAGGCTCCAACTCGATCCCGGCCGCTTCACTCACGATTCTTAGCACCTCGGGATGCTTCCACACCTGGTGCACGAACGGCGTCACTGTCTTCGGGAACTCCCTGCTCTGGCACGCCGCCAACTTGCTCGCCACCGTATACTTCTCCAGCACGTCGGTCGATAGGATATCCTGACGGAGTTGACGTACGCCTTCGACAGACATGAGCGAGAAAGGTTCGGTCACGGCGATGGGGGAGATGCCTTGTGAGGGGAGGCCGATGTCGGACATGGTGAGTTTAGAGGCGGGAGGAGTGTAGGCGAGGTGGATGGCCGGATCGAAGGTGGCGGATGAGGGTGGGTAGTATTCATTGGTGGCGGGACCAGAAGCAAGCATGGGTTTTGCGTCGGAGGACATCGTAAATGAGATTCGTATATAAGGGCGAGGCGATTTGATAGATGGATGGGCGGAAGGATGGTTTCGCAACCTCAAAGAGGACGGGCACGGGCACGGAGGACAGTACAAACAGACCTATATATCCTTTCGGGCATGGTCAAGGGAGACCGATGATTCCGAACGGTTGCCCCTATGTGAACGAGATGAATGAGAAGCAGCGCTCGAGGCTCTATCAATACGTAGGACGCAACGAGCCATTATCAGTTCAGATGGCAGGAAGCAACGTTGTGATTGGGTGGACAGACCTTCTGGACGGAACGCGATTAAACTCGTTCTGGGAATACAGAAGGATCTCGCAGCGCGGACAGGTCGAGAAGCAGGTACACCACGTCCATTGGAGTGCTGTAAACATGAGTTGAGGTGGGCCACACACGATATCGTGTCGTGTGACGACAAATGCGAGAGACCGAGAAGCAAGGTAAGATAAAGCGTAACGAGAGAAAGGCCGAGGCTATTAGAGATTGAGCAGTAGAGCAAGCAAGTAGCCTCCGGCCAATCACTCTGTGGAGTATGAAATGTAGTGACACAGCGATTGTCAGTTTGAGAGGGGGCGACCTGTCCAGATACACGGTCCTTATCTCTTATCTAGTTCGGGTCGGGACGATGATTCGTTAGTCGTGACAGAGTTGAGCCAGCGTGGATTATATCACTGTGGATGATTAACCAGCCCATTGCAGCGAGCGCTTCTGTTATTAGAGCAGAGTATTGCTCGCCGCTCTAGGCATCATTCTCGCGCAAAACCGAGGAACCTTTATAATGGGCCCTAAGCACACAGCGCGGACATCGGCTCGTAGTCGCTCGTGTTATTAGAGAACAATAACATAATGGACTGTCCTATAGGTGGGTCACCAGCCGGAAGAGACAAGAGCCAATCGTTTGCCGAGGCGTATGATAGGATATTGAACGTCCAGGCCTAATCTCCAGACGTCACAAAGAGGGAGTGCTCGATCTCCCCGCACGCGGGTACATACCCCCCGTAAACATCTTCCTATAAAGACGTTGTGATCTGTATAGAATCCAGATACAGATCAGCGTGAGCAACTCCGATGCTAATGGTGCGGCTGTGAGCCATGTACGGCCTTGACGAGTTCTCTTCGACGAGTGTGAGCGATTCACCTCGAGGGGAATCACGAGGGGGAAAGCCAAGCTAGATTGGGGAAGACGGGAGTGGTCGAACAGGATATTTTTCCGACGCCCAAGATGTAAGTGACACCTCAGACCAGCATGCATCTATTCGGAATTATACCAAGGTCAGCAAACATGATACCGAGGATGAAGCGGCTAGTGCATTAGAACATAACAGAAAGCTTACGGAAATTTACGTGAGGTCTTGATGTAGTGGAAATCACGCTGGGTAAGAGTGCCGAAGAGTGATCTGAGGGCGAACGTGTGCGGAAAGGCAGACAAGGAGAGATCCACGGACAGAGGGCCTAATCGTAGCACAAAGCGCTCACCGAGTTTTACTCCATTGCATCGTGCCCTGAAGATGGTTATACGCAGTGCAGTTTCCGCAACGCAGAGACGATTATGAAGGATGTTGAACTGAGCATTGGGACAGGCCTTTGTCGTCTAGTCATCGGAAAATTTTCGAGAGTACGAGTGCGATATCGCTCCGAGCAGCTGGTGCATGTCCACGAACTCAACAGGGGGAACAAACAGTTCAGATACAAATGCTTTTGAGGTGGCATACTAGTAGCCAGCCCGCTGTGTCTGCTATGTCTGTTGCGCAGAGGACAATGGCGTGTCGAACGTTCAACGTTCAACACGCGTGGCTCTCCGAGTCAGACCAAGTTGAGGCGCCGCTTCAATCTGTCAAGGTTTGGAGTCGTGTGGCGCGCCGGTCATCTGTGGCGCCGTCCCTCCTGGCTCCAAAGCTGAATCATCCTGGATCAACCAAGCGACATACTTACTTGACCTCGAGTGTGAAAATTTTTGGGCGGAGGTTCCAATATAATGTTTCCTTTTAGTGAGTGCTGCAGTGGCTCTTCAACAGTGGCCTGCATTGTCGGATGACGGTTGGACGACTGATGAGCGGCCAGATAGATTCGCGATCAGACAGTGGCTGGAATACAAACTGTATGATCAACAAAGTCAGTCTGTGTACACAAAGAGTCGAAAGAGAGAACAAGGCCAGTTCGACCTACCACGACTGCTCCGAGTGCTACGCGACGGTCACGGCACGAGACTGTGACAGTTCGCGTCTGCTAGATTTTGCGCGACCGCAAGATTTGGTCCTCCCTCCGTTCCTCCCTCTCCGCTAAATGTATGGATGCCTCGTAACTTTATCATCTGTCGTGATGACGGACTCGCTCCGGAAGGCTCGTCTGAGCTATGCGCTAATATCTCGTGTGGGAAGCTTGAGCTCACCCCGGATCCTACCGCCCACTCCTCCCGGAATCTACCCCTTCGATCTCAACATCCATCAACAGCTATCCCACTGTTCAACGCACAGACGCGACTAAAACCTGGGGTACGAATCCCGAGAAACTCGAGTGGAAGTTATCACCCGCTTTGAGGTGCCATATTCCGGTCACCAACGGTCACCAGCCCCTGAGTCACCAGTCTGCATCCGCTCCTCGATCGACAAAAATTTCTGGTTCAGCCGCTGTTTGATCTGAATTTTTTTCCTGTGTATACTAGGAATCCTTTATAAGCCCTTCGGTCTCCGCTATGACTTCGTAACGCTTGCCCACAAGCAGACCTGACACTGCTTCGCCTTGACCATTCTGCTCGCTCATCCCAGGCATCCTAGAACCCCCCTGTATAATACACAGACAACATGGACAATCCATTTGGGCCGACACCTTGCCTCATCACGAAGGAGAGAGGTCCATCCGATGCTATCCGTTGTTGTCAACTACTCCACGGCACAGATGCTCAGGTACGAATTTTTTTATCCTCATCTCGCACTTTGATACGAACGTCCTGTAATGACGAGTTTGGGCAGATTGAAAAATGGCGTAAAATATGGGGTCCGGACTTCGTCATTCGCAGCCTACAAAATCAAGTCGTCTGTACGTCGAGTTCATCGCATCTTGGCGGTAAAGCGGCCTTCTCGTTTACTGACTATGATTATCTTATGTGGCGTAGTACGAGCAGACTGGGAGAATATGCTTCGCGCACATCGATGGGCGCTTGTCCCTCACGAAGAAGTTCTTACAGACATGCTGAGGGTCCTCTTCGAGCATAAGGAACGAGGAGTGAGGCCCTTATTGAACAAAGTAAGCACGCTCTCGTGTGGGGACAAGAGGACTACAGACTGAGATGAACTTCTCATAAACAGCTCGAGATCTCACATGGTCGCGCCAGCCCCCCTACGGCTCTCCGTTTGCTACGTAAGTAATGTTCACTTTTTCAACTTCACAACAAACTTTTAATATTTATTATCCTTTGTCGACCTCCATTTCTCCGAAAGCGTTCGGCTACGAGTATCAATTTGTTCCCTTGGCCCTGGAAGGCAGTCGAATTCATCGGGAGATTCCAGTAGGACCTCGCGACTTTGGTAATCCTCATGGGCAGCAAATGGCGATCCAGACTTTTAATCCGCCTTATGACGACTTCCCCGATGTGTTCTGGCACGTCCATCCGTTCTTTGCGATCCAGTCCGCTTGGGAGCACTTCAGCGCGAGGGCCACGGAGCTCAACTCTCAACAACGGACCATATACGCCCATCTTTTCACGATCGTCAAGCTTTTGGAAGAGATGGTCGATCTGCCTGTGGAGGCGGAGACGAATGATACTGACGAAGACGAGACTGAGGAAGACGATGCTGAGGAAGATGAGATTAAGGCAGAAGAAATGTCGGCACGGAAGAGGCCCAGAATGGGTGAGTACAACCTGACCTCTTTCATGAGGAGGCTCTAATTTTATCTGTCGCCAGAGTAATCTCGGTTCGGTTGCGCTTGACCGTACGCACGCCATACTGCATCTCATGGTTATGACCGTTCTCTTTCCTTTTTCGTATCTATTCCGTTTCATTCCTACTTGGCTTGTTCGTTTTCACGCCCCATTGCATACATTCTCGATACGCTCTCGCTTTACTCCAGCCATGTATCGTATCTCGACCTCGATAACTTGCTATTAGTGCTCAGTTTCCGTCTGGATTGTATTTCCTATTTCCCATGACTGCCCGCTTCTTCCGATGCTCGTTTTCTGCCAATCACCAGTTCATATATATACGACTCCGTCTTGCTGTCTCTCGTGGCTCAACGCTAGTAACCTTTTTATGCTTATCTGCTTCCAATTTCAACCTGTGCTTGATCCTCTTCTCGCTCTGACCTTTCCCGTTACACTGCATTCTGGAAGGTAGTGAATGGATCTATGCGCTCTCGACTGCGCTGCTCCTTCGACTGTACGGTGCACACCGTGTGGCGTGCTCGAAGAGAACTTCTCTCTCCCCAAAATTATGAGACGACAAGACAACGTCAGCGCAAAGTCTCCTTGCTCACACTCGGCTAGACGGAAAGTGGCGGCCTCACGCCTCGACTGGCAGCGGCATAAATGATTGTGGCCCTTATCTCAAGGAGAACCAAATTCATGACTATCTGTATGCTTCATCGAACGAATCAGTGCGTCAAAGAGCTACGAACATCCTAAGCCGAATACAATCCTTGAGGGCCAAGCTAAACCTTCCCCATCCAATCACGAGCTCTACTACCCCCCCGGATTACCACCCTCCATCCCCATAAGGCCACGTTTCTCGGAAAACCTTGTAGTCTTTCGCAAAAGTGGAACCCGCGATGCACCCCTTTACCAGCCGTTGGATACTCTCTGTATGAGTGAGTATTGATTCACGTCAACCAACTGGAGATTTAGCGGAGTGGAGGCGAAAACACACCTTTCCGTAGGAGCCTTTTCCTGCTACGCCTGAACGTTGCCACTCGATCTAACTCGTATCATTATGTTGAGAGAAGACGTATCATCAAGAAAGAGTACGGAGTGAACGGAAGCAGAGGGGTTGGGGCGGTAACACCGGATGTTCGCTACAAGATGATGAAAGGGAGGGAGGAATATCGAAGAGGCCGGCGTATAAACTGCAAGAGGGGTGGTCGAATCGATGATGGAGAATCTTGCTGCAGGGAGGAGGAGATCGTGGGCGGCGTATCCGATAGTGTTGAACGACCACACAAGCCTGTGCGATCGGCATTGACAGACAGAAGATGAACTAGATAGAGAGGATAAATACAAACAATTAGGTCGCGGAGCAAAACAAACGTCAATTACGAAGCAGAATGAGGGAAAACTCACGAGGAAAGGGAAGATCAAGCACTAAGATCGGCATCCGAGTTGATCCAGTCAACATAGCTGCTCTCCCATTGACAAGGTAATGAAGGAATATGGCCGCACTCTCCACCCTCGGAACGGCCGAAAGTGTGTACAACGTCACCCTCGACGTAGATGTACGTTGTCAACGAGGAGAACAACTTGGATAACATCTTCGCGTTGGTCATTCCAGACGCCGTAAGGCTAGCGACCTCAGACATTTCCCGGCTTTGAACGGTCCCGAAGAATGGGTAGGAGGAGAGAATGATGACTCTGAGTGAAGAAGGAATTGGGATCCTCTCCATGACCGCCATATCCATCACTTTGAGAGGATCGGAGACAATGAGTAGAGAGGAAGGGTCATATCGAACTTCCAAAAGAGACAGATTAGGTGTGCGCGGGACGATGTTCGATAGGATACAAGGAAGTGGTTCGACGGGCCATATTGTATGCCACAGAGCTTTGCGTCCCGCGGGACGGCTAAAGAAATTGAAGGTTTCTTCGACCAAGATGGTGCATTGTCGTCGAAAACCGGCTGACTCGCAATGACTGCAGCGCTACACAGTGGCGATATACTTTTCGTTCACCAAAGTACCCCTGGCACTACATCTTTCTTGAATGCAAAGGGATGGACCGCAACGTAACATACAGCCGTACAAAACCAAAATCGCCGATGTATAAGCCAAGGAATGAAATGTGGATTTAATGACCTTCTCCTGCCGGTGTCGCGTCAGATCCAAATCGAAGAGGTCGAGCAATAAAACGGTGCGTAATTTTTTGTACCAATGTGAAGAATAAGCCGATGTCTTTGATCCCTAGACGAACACCGGCCCGTGTACAAGCCTGAAAGGCAAGACGTTCACAACAAGAATGGTGTGTCCATATCCTATACACCAAAATGTCGAGGCGTCAGTCATCTGGAACCCCTCTCCTTGTTACCTGCAGATCGAAGCAGGGCTCACCAACATAGACAGACTGCTCAACTATAGCATGCATAGAATATATTTCAGATACAAATACAGGTAGTGCAAGCAGAGGAGGGAGAAGACATACGCAGGGCGATTGAAAGTTATTTATCTCTCCAGGAGACCCTTCCCCGCGATTGTCCTCTGGATCCTCTTGATCGCGCTTTCGTTTAACTTTAGTTTTGTTCTTGCCTTGAGATCTGGTATGGGTCTTCGACTGATTTCTGAGTTCATCCCTGCGGCCGCGTGTCCACGTGTGGAGATTCAACCCGAGGTCATGAAGTGTATAACTATCGTTTAGAAAGGACGAGGCGGATGTCATTGAGAATGGTTCAGAAGACGCGAACGGGTGACAAGACATAGGACAATGACGTACTTTAAATGCATCATAAGTTCTCTATAAGTGGGTGACGTCCCATCCTCGAATTTCGACAAGTACTGGCAGATGAACTGTAACCCCGGATGCACAATAACTCGATGAGCATCAACGCCAGTGCGACGAGTGTACGGATATCAGTACGAGTAAAGACGTGCCTGTGTCATAGACTTCCCTTCCGGAGTCTCCCACGTCAATTGTGGGTCCGAGCACGACCCTAACGATATCTAAATGAAGCAGTCTAGTCGGCTTAGCGGCTCTCAGCCATACGAGAACAACTCACAACCGTAGGCTTCTCGCCTCCATCCGGACTCTTACCACCTGTACCCCTTCCCCATGACTCCCTGCACCACCCATCGCAGTCATACTCACTCCCTGGACTCTCGCAGTGCGAATGCAGCTGCGGAACCCTCGTACCGAGGTCCGGTACCTTCCAGTCCACAGCTGGGATCATGATGCTGGGATCTACGTTGACTTGATGCATGAGTGAACGAATCGGGTGTGGCGACGCTGGAGGATGAGTTCCACGAGCGACGGGCTTGCGAATGGGCGGTTTACGCGTGGTGGAGTTGATATCAGAGTCGACATTCTCAGAATTTGGCGATTGCGCGAATGGCGTCGTGGAAGAATCTGGTGCCACAGCCGCACGTTTGCGGAGAGGTGGCGTCGGATCTGGACTCCCCGATATGTTCCTACTGGCACTAGCAGCTGGAACCAGCACGGGTGGTGACCTCGGTCGTAACCAGTGTGAGTGTGATGAAGGGGTAGGAGGTGGAGAACGAGTTGGACGTGCAGCTGGGCTCAGTGGACGTCCATGGGAAGACCAATGAGGAGATGGCAACGGCGGTGAGTGTTGTGGTGATGTGGCGTTGGCGCGATTAGGAAAGCGGAGTGCGGTGGGGACGAGGTCAGAGACTATGGAACATTCATCATGAGCGAATGTCAATCACAATCATGAGGTGCTGGAGGCAATGCAGAGGAGTAGATCAAAGCTCACTTTTTGCATAGAACACGTCCATGCCTTTGACTGCGTCCGCCACAAGGGTACCGAGTAAGCAAGCTTGACTCGGTGTACGCACAGAAGGGGATAGACTAACCCAAATAATTCATCCTCGACTTAGTTCGGCGTTCACCTTTCGAAATCCATGGGACCCAAACATTGTTACAGTGATAGTGCGGAAGATCGAGAAGTGTTCCAGAGTGACAGCAGTCGAAGATGGCCTGAACAAATGTGATCAACAACCAGAACGTCAAAGAAAATGTAGATGGACAGATGGACAGATGGAGACAGAACTGGTGCTCACGGTAAGATGGCTGCCCGTTGGCAGAGAATCAACGAGTATTCGTTTGAGATCCTGGAAGTGAATGGGTAGTATCAGGATAAAGACGGCCCAGTACACATAGACAACAACGCAGCGTGCATTATCAATTATATCCTGTGTGTCAGATGTAATGATTGCTGAAAAATGACAGCGTAATATCAGTTTATTTCCGGGGATGTATGCACGTCCTGGGTTATCCGAGAGTTGAGAGTATCATGCTCACCTTCGTTCATATTATCTTCTTCGTGGTGGTCTCCTTTCTCCTCCACAGGGATCTGGCGGGAATGTCCACAGTCTACGAGAATGCAGAACACAGAGGATATCAATAGTAGGACTATTGGGGAAGTTGTGGGAGGACGCACAGAGTAGCGTGAACCGGTCCTTTGGCATAGCTCCTTCAACTAAGGCCTGCAACTCCCAACGCTAAAACAACGCGGTGAACTACTCAGCACATTGGAACGAGCGGAGGGAAGCATTCAAGATACGCACGATGTTAACCTCGGTAGGCTGTAAGCTGTCCTTCGTCTCCGGATCATCCTTCATGATTGTTATATCATCAGGCTGATATTTCAGCTTATCTAGTGCACCAGACCACCGACATTACATCTGTGTCACCCAACGGTAGAAGGTCTAAACTCACCAACTAAAAGTGTCCAGAACGCGTCTACACCGTCGTACGTTCCCGGTAACACCCCGTACTCCCTATTACCCTTGTAGCGGATACCGATGAGAAGAGCGCGCCGCTTTGGAGCCCGTTGGGGTTCCGGTTGCCCAGCAGTCTGTACTGGTCGTGACTCCGATTCGAGTTGGACATTGTGATGTACTGGAAGAAAACCTGAAAGAATGTTCCCTCTGGAATGATGGGACATTCTCGCACCACGCCGCGCGAAAGACAGAGAAACAGAAAGGATAAGACGAAGTGGAAGAACGTGAGTGTGTTATGAAGCAACCAGAACGAATCCCAGCCAGTCGGTGTTATGGTCGAGGAAATTCAGGTGGGACTGATCGTCAAGCAAGGGGCAGAAACGACATTTCTCGAGATTGACGGGAAGGCGCGGTTGATGTATATTTATATATAAACCACGATGATGCCAATGTTCTCACCCCTCCCTTCATAACTCGGCACGCTGTGGTGACGGATCGTGATGGCTATGATTATTTGTGGGCATCAGCCCCACAAGAACCAGCGCTATGTACACCGGTAACTTTTCAAGTCGCCATAAGCCTCAACGAAGAAGGAAGAGCGCTCGACGATGCCGGGATGTTCGTCGAAAACGTCTTTCTGACTCCGGGAAAATTGCGCGATCTCAGTCCAGCCAGTCAGCAAAGTGAAAAAGCCAGACAGGAAAGAAATGCTGAGAAGGACGGTGCGTCGTTCTCTCCGTGAGCACATTGTTCGGATGATGGAGTCGATTCAGCGCGATTCGTGAGCAACGGAAAGATGCGATGAGGAGGAAGTTGTGGATCATCTACCGGCCGGGAACAGCGATCAGCAGCGAGGAAATAAATATGACCGTCTCCAGGAGGTTAATGTATCAATTTGATGAAACGAGTAGTGATAGGTCAAGAAAGGGTGAGATCAGTTTGATGCTCAGACTAGGAACACGAGTTTGGATCGATGATGTTCCAGTGTCAGGGTGAGCAGACGCCTGATTCAGAAACTTAAAAAGTGCACCAATTGACACTCAGGAAAATGTTTCGCGTCGATGAGTTGAGAATCGGGACAACCGCAACAAATATCGCATTGCTGGTTCGACAGCGCAGTCTGAGTATACAATGATCTGTGCGACAGGGCGAGTCAAAGGAATGAGACGTCAGTTACTATATTAACAGGATGTCCAGGGAATAGAATAAAGACACGATACAATCCAGGAAGTCCGCACGCCACACAAAGTCACACCTCTGCACCTCACGACTCGATAACTTCATCGTTCGACTCCTCTTCATCTCTTCCCTCAGCCTGCTCTTCTGGCTTCAAAACCTTTCCACCGCCACTCTCCGTCTCTCTAACCCACTTCCTCAAAACACACCCCTCCTCCTTCCCCAGAGCTCTCCCAGTCTCTGTATTCACGCTCTTGCACCCCTTACATGCTCGCCCATGCGTCACCATTAGGACATGAAGCGGATATTTGAGGTGAGGCGGGATATGAACGTCGAGGTGCATTTGGGTGTTTACGCGGTCGATGGCGACTTTCGTAGCCTTGGCCTTCGCTTTCCCCTTCTTCGACGGAGATGCGATCGCGCTGCCCGTCGTTTGTCCCACGTCCTCGGCATCCTCGATGAGTGCAGGGACAGTGACGCTCTTCGCCCTCGGCACCCATCCTAACACCCGACTGAGCCTGAACACATGCGTATCCACCGCGAAGCTGTCTCGTCCGAGGCAGAACAGCAATACGCAGGCTGCGGTCTTCGGTCCAACGCCAGGATAGGATACGAGTTCGCGCATGATGGCTTCGTCGGACCAACGCCCTCCTCCCTCGCCACTACCGCCATCCGAGGATTCCGGCTTGACGTTGACGTCCTCCCCGCCACCCTCCATCAGAAATTGCAGCGAGTACCTCCCCCACTTCTCCTTCACACTCTTCAACAAGCCCTGAATGATCCCTGCCTTCCGTCTCGCGAGCCCTCCGCTCTTGATGGCTTCGACGACGTCCTCCGTAGGTGCGTTGGCGATGCGCGAAAATTTGTGCTCCTCGGGCGTGAGATCTATGGGGATCTTGGCGTCTGGGTCGAGAAGAGCAACCTTGGCCTGGGGCCGTGAGGACGGTGAAGTGGCGGAATGAGACGACGAGGATGAGGTGGAAGACGGGGTCGAAGGAGGAGTGACGAAGCAAAATGCCGCATCGAGGGACTTCTTCGCGCCCGTCGAGTTCTTGGAGTTCGTATTCTGGCTCAAAATTGTCCCGATGAGCGCGTCCAAAACGTTCGGACTCCGCCCACATGTCTCCGCAGAATTCTTCGTCATCCCGATGCTGGGTCCCGCTACAGGTTTCCGGACGTGGGCTTTGCCCGGGTGTGCGGCGGCGAGGATTTGGTAGACTTCCTCGGCTTCGGAGGGAGTTGGGTGTGGGTAAGTCGGGAAGGGGGATGTGGACGAGAATTCTGAGAGGATTGAGAGCTTTTTGGTGCGTTGGCGGTCTGCTGCGGTAGGCGAGTCTGGATCGATTTTCGTAGAACGTTTGGCAGGTGTAGAAGTGGTCGAGGCGGTAACGCGTTTGCGTCTGGATGGAGTGGATGGCTCCGGTTTAATTTCTATAGTGGCAGAGTTGTTGGGTTTGCGTCTCTTAGTTGGAGACGGAGCATCGATAGCGGAAGCAGGGCCAGAGGACAATGAGGACAGCGAAGAAACTGAGTGCGAGCGTGTACGCTTCGTTTCAGGGAGGATATCATCCTCGACCTTGGGAACTTTACTGGCATTTTTCGACATGGCCAGGTTAGATGTCCACACAGAGTATTGACGCAAACTAAGACTGAGACAAGCGACAGATGAGGGAAGACGAGCAAGGCGAGCAGAACGCAGCAGACAACGAGCTAAAGCCTGCGAAGAAATGACGGAGGTTAGGGGCAAGTGAAGAAAAAGTTATGTCGCGTCGTGAGGATGCGGGTTTATATAGGCTTTTGCGCCTGCGTCGTCGCCGTTGCTGTTAACGAGCTGATCGCCACCGCCGCGTTGCCCAGCATCGGCGACTCGCCACAATGACGCGGCCACGTGACTATCATTCGTCCCGTAATTCCCCGCCTCGGCGCTTTCCAGCCGTCCTCTTTTGAGCCTCTTCAAGTTCTCTCTCTTTTGTCCCACAACCGTCTGCGTATCTAAAGTTCAAGACAAGTCCAGTAAGGCTCGGATAGTCATTAAAAAGAGTCCGCTCTTATGTTACAGTAAGTACTGCAGAAGAAAAATTTCTTAGTCCAATACGTGTTTTATGCAAGTGTGATATGGCTCAAATAAGTAGACACCGTATACCAAAAGTTCAAGCCGAACTCGGAAACGAACATATAAATAATGTGTGCTATGGCATCCATGGTAAGCCACCCTGCAGACTGTCTAAGACTCAAAGTTCGAATTTATCGTGCATGTCCTAGACACCCAATATCCCAGGGTGGGCAGGATGTCCAATCAGTAATCAAGTGCTTCCCTCGACGGCAGAGTAGAGGCGGAAAGAGACTCACTAGTGGTGAGAGACTACTCAACTGCAACATACAAATACTATCAGTTGCATGCATTATCAAGAAGATAGAGACATAGAGGAAGGGACGTACATAAGGCGATTGGAAGTTATTCAATTCTCCCTCCCAAGGTTCCTCGTTGGACCCATCCGTGGAACCCATAGGCTGCTTCGATTTATAGTTACGCGTTTCATCATGTAGCTTTTGTCCGACTTCATAAAGCTTGTAGCTGTAGTCAAGTCCGTGCCAATTACTTAGTATTGGGAGGTGTGGCACAATATCAAGTGTGCTTGAACGTACTTTATGTGGATCATGAGCTCTTCATAGGTCGGTTGGATTCTACCCTTGAACTGTGATAGGTAATCGCATAGGAACTATGGAAAAGAAGGGACATATATCGATGGTCAGCCGTTCATAAGAAGAGTGAATGGACTGGAGCGTGGAACCGTACATGAGTCATCGAGAGCTGTGAGGCCTCCCATGTCTGCTCCGGATCAGCGCATGAACCCAAAGAAATCTATGTATATTTTCCGCGGGTAAACAGACCAGAGGACACGATACAGAGCTTTGAATCAATATTTCCGTCCGCTTACAGAAATCGGGGAAAGCTTACGACCGTCGGTGTCCCTTCACCCCTCGGAACCAAATTTTCACGTTCCCTACATCGTTCACCGCAAGAATACGATGTTGGACTCTGAGTCACTATTCGCAAACTCTCAGCTTCTTGCAGACTTATTTTTTCCGGCTGAGTCTCCATGTCGTGACCACGGTCGACGTCAACGTCAATTGCCTTATCCATCCTCAATGTGCTCGGTCCACCAGGAAAACGCAGAATCGAGCCATCGGGACGCATGTTGCGCACAAAGCGTCGCGTCGGATGCATGGAAGTAGGTGGGTGGGTTACTCTACTTCTTGGAACATGCGGTAGGGCCTCCGGTTCATGTGTATCATGCCTATTGAACGAGTGGTCAGGCACGTGAGAGGCCTGAAGGAACGTTTTGATGAAGGACGTGGAAGGCGTCGGAGGCGGAGTTCGCATCGCACGAACTGTTTCTGTAGGGCTGAGAGCTTGAGAGAGGAGACGATTTTCATGTGAGGAAGGGTAGTCTGTTCCCGCGGGATAGTGACCATGGTGTGGGGACGTGACGTTCCTCCTATCCGGCAGCGTCATTGCGAGGGGAAACCGGAGTGCAGCAACTGACAGTAGAGATGTTCAGTTATCAGTCAAGAGGTTCCCGATAACAGCCAATGAGTGAGTCAGAGCAAATATCAGAGGGCGAGATGTTGATTGAAAAGGAGATGTGGCGACTTGACCACTCACGAATTCCGCTTTGGATGTCCATCTGTCTCGCTATACCCGTCACCCGCCACATTGGAGACTAGTTCAGCAAGTAGAATGTTGAGAGTACGAGACAGAAATATAAAGACGCACTGTTACGATTCATCAGTGTTCTCGTTCGGCGTTTTCCTTTGGAGATCCAAGGGACATATACGGCGTTACAATGATAATGCGGAAGGTCGAGAAGCGTGCCAGCGTGACAGCAGTCGAATATGGCCTATGGTGCAAGATCAGAATCAGTACCTTCCTATAGTACTATTGAGTTGAACAATGCATCGAGGTACGGACTCACAGTGAGGGTAGCTCCGGAAGGCAAAGGTGAGACCAAAATCTTTTTGAGATCCTGTCAACGCAAAATGATGGCGAAAGTGAACTAATGAAGGTGCAAGAGATAGTAGTGACTCAGACAGAAAAGACATACATTGTCCAGTATCTCCTTATTATCCATTGTGACAATCGCTTTGATAGGCGGATCATGGATCAGCAGGCAAAAACCAACAAATGATTGCGTGAGCTGGCTCACCTTCGTCATAGCCGTCCTCCTCGTGATGGTCTTCAAGTGTGGCTGCCTCCTGACAAGAGTGGCCGCAGACTAGGTTGGCAGTTTCGAAAAAGACTTGTGTTGGCGCAGTATACACAAGAGGGTGGATGGAGAAAGAAATACGGACAAAGTAACGTTAACCGATCTTCTGGGATCGCACCTTGAACCAAAGCTTTCAGCTCTCGACGCTGGAGGAAAATTGGTTCAGTTACGTCGGGTAGTATTGATGAACAGGATGGACGCACGATATTGGATTCCATTGGTTGTAACCTTTCTTCCACACATCCAGCATCGTCTTTCATGACCGTAATATCTTCCTTTCGGTAGCCATATACATCTAATATGTCATACCATATCCGAGTCGCAGGCCCGTCAGTGCATGTTCACTCGAAGACGAAAGTGTGTATAACAACTCACCAATCAACAGCTTTAGGAACTTATCTACATCATTATGCGGTTCACTTAACTGACCATACCCCTCGGTATCCTTATAACGTATCCCTATAAGCAATGCTCGCCGGTGGAAAGTCTGGTGGGGTTGTGTATCTGAATCGACTCGATCCGTCACCAAGATTGAACCAGACATCGTCCCTTCGTCTCTTTCGTCGGCCTCGGTACGAGTACATATGAGTGGCAAAGCGATAGCCGAGACTCTCTGGCCCATTCGGCTGTGAAACATTTGATACCTGGCGCTCCAGGCGTGTAGTCACAGCGAAACGAGACGACTTCTGCCAGAGAGAAACTTCAGGATTGCGAGGAAAGATGAAAGTTAAGACTTTCTGGCTCCGGTCAGTGATATACTCGGGCTATAGGTGAGAAAGATCGCCGGAAGCCGCGCAGGAAGATCGAGCCGTTCGAGATGCTTTGATGATAATTTGTGTTGCGAACAGCCGCAACAATGCATGCTCCGATGCAGAGCGTTCCACCCCTTCTTACTCCCGCACTTCATGATGTATTTGTATCCTGATGTCAATGATAGCATCAGTTCGAAGCCACCATCAACCCAGCCAGAGGCTGAAATTTTTCGGGTTTTGACAACGAGAGGACGAGGACAAAGATGCGATAGAAGACGGTGTTTTAGCCAATGAGCGCGTCTGTTCGATGCAGTCACCTCTGGAAGTACGAGGACAAACTCAGAGTCGTGAACAAAAAGTCACATATAACACCCCGGAAAGTGTAGACTAAAAGGCATGTCAGTTTCTCCGTGGGCGCATTGTTCGAATGATGATCGGTGGACGCAGTGACCTTTGTGCGCTTGATGCCCCCTGCGGGCCTGGCAACGGCACGGATCAGCATTTGAACTCTTGCGGTTATGTACCTCGGTGGAACTCCATCATGAGAGCGGTATATATATATATATATATATATAGGTTCAAGGCTGAGGTGCTGTTGGGTCTGATCCGCCACAAAGCATATCAAGAAGCAAGAAAGGTGTTTCACCGCTCAAGAGGCCTAGAGCTTTCCCTCGGCGATACTGTGTAGTGTAGCGCTGTCCTCGCTTCCTTCCACCATAGCGCGGAACTTACTAGCCTTTTCCCGTAGCAGGGCGGAGGGTGTGTCGAACTCAACCTGAAAGCAATGGTTCAGATGCAGAGACAGGCGCTGGGGGACAGAACTCACAATACGTCCAGCATCTAGGACCATCTGCAAGCGATAGGTTGAGTACTATTAATGCGAAATTTATGGAGACGAATCTGCAGCAACTTACAATCCTATCAGCGTCCATGATGGTCTGCAGACGATGGGCGACTATGAGCACAGTGACGTCCTCGGGCAGCTCCGTTCTGAGGGACTTTTGAATCACAGCGTCAGTTTTGTAATCTATATGGAACGTGAACCGTTAATGATAGGAGATCATTTAGACTATAATGATACCGTACCAATGGACGAAGTAGCTGATTAAAGAAACGTCAATATTAGCAGCGGGGATGCCGGATAACCAATTTTCTTACCTTCATCCAGGATAAACAACTTGCTGCCTCTGACCAACGCGCGTGCAAGGGCAAGAATTTGCCTCTGCCCAATTGACAGGTTGGCACCCGCACCCGATATTTGCGTCTCCAAAGTGAGACGCCCATCTCCCTCCTCAGCCTCAGCCTGGAGTGAAAAAAGTCCAGAAGCACGCAAGGCCGAGTTGAGCGTGGCGTCATCGTGTTCACCGAAGGGATCTAGATTTTCTCTCAACGTCCCTCGTAACAATTCGGGCTACAAGGCAAAAAGATATATTGATCTAATGAACCAAAAAGATCGGGAGGAAGCGGCCTTACGACTTGTGGGATGATCGTTACACTAGATCGAAGGGTATCCAGGTTGATGGAGGTAGTAGGAAGCCCGTCGTAATAAATGTCTCCCTCAGTCAGGATGCATCGAAGGAGCGACAATGTCAGTGAGCTTTTCCCGCTTCCAGTCCGTCCAACTAGGAAGAAATGGAGGAATGGTCAGCATATGCTAGAATGATGACAAATGGCAGTCACATACCAATACCGATGCGCTCGCCAGACTTGATGTGGAACGAAATATCCCTCAGGACGGCCGGGCCATCCTGTTTGCGCTATCAGTGAAGGGCCAGTCTCCAGATAATACGAGGCACTTACGACGGAATAGCGAGCGGACATATTCTCCACTCTGAGATCGCCGCTAGACGGCCAATGGGCTGGTGGAGCATTGTCGTTGGTGGGCTTCGGTTCTTGCTCGATAGCCACGTATTGCGAGATACGCTCTACGCTATTACCTGCAATAGCATCAGTCTTCCGCTCTCGTTCATACTCTTGCTTACAAAGGAGAGCGATACCTTGAACTTCGAAGTCGTTCAATGATCTCACCCACCAGAGAATCAAGGCGCTAAATCCCGCTATCCATCCAAATCAATTTTATTCAAACAGAGAATATATGTTGTTCGGTACGTACCAGCCATGTTCATAGAGAATCCTGTGTCAGAAGCCTGGGTTTCACCTCTTTTGTGATGATACATGAGGTAGGCTGCGATACCGGCGGAGAATATTGCCCCGAGGACTTGCATGCGGAACGAGATCCACCTGTCAAGAGTGAACGATCAGTACAAATACCTGAGAGACAAGCCCCGTCAGAAACGTAAACGGTGGCAGACCAACCGATTAAGAATATAGTACGTCCTAGCTACACGCGTGTGCCGGTCGGAATATCGCTGCAACTCCTTCGTGAAGGCAGTCTCTGCCCCATATGCCCGTACAGAAACTGATGAATGCCGAGGAAATGATGATCAAAAAAGTGTTGTGAGGTGTCAATTCAAATGAACGCGACCTACCCAAACCAGACAATGTGCCACCAAAGTGTGCGAGAATTGGCGCTTTAGCGACACTCTGTTGGCGTTTAACGGCCAGTTGAGACGCAATGTACAGCCTTCCGCACATTCCTCCAATGACGAAGACAAGAAGGCCAGGGAAGATGAAGACCGGAGTGAGAAAGACAACGATTCCGAGCTTCGTCGCGAGAGATAATGTGAGCGTAAGCAGTATAAAAAATGTGTCCGGTAAGGGCCGGTCAACTGTATGAGGAAATGTCAGGTGAGTAGCGAGGGTGGTGAGAGAAAGTGTTGACATACTGGCTTGTATGTCAGCAGTACAGCGAGTGATTACTACGAAGTCAATGCATTTCAGATATAGTGTGTCGTATGAGCGTAATACTAAGCCGCACCTCGAGAGATCGGAGTCACATCTAACCATCTATAGGTAGCCCCCATGATGGAATTGATTAACCGGCGGTGAATGGACCTCGATCCACGGAGAGATGCAAAAACCCAGAGAACATTAGTGGTCAATATGAACACTAAGGTGACCAGTACTGTCATGATGTAGATGGAAAGGTAGCTAAGATGACCGTGATGTCAGAGGAATCTCACGCTCTAATTTTTATATAAACGTACTAGGTAACATTAACCTCTGAAGAAGGGTGGGTCTCGTATTGTTGCGACCAGTACCCAAGTGACCACGTTTCAGCCATGACGGACAGGTGCATCGCGAGCATAGTGCTAATGTAGACATTCCAGAACGATATGTTCCATTGCCCACCAAGGCTATTGAAATAGAGTCTTACTGTGTTCAACCACGTCAATGAAATGATGAGAACAAAAAGGGAGCAGCTGGACATGACTATGACGACTTACGCGCAGCCCAGCTGACATGTCCTACGGCTACCTCCTCCGTTTCGACCAACTTTCCATCCTTCGGCTTGGCGCTCGCCTGCTCCAGTGGACCCAAATTCGGTTTCGTGTCCTTATCATTATGTTCGTCCGTGTATGCTGCAGCCTCCCCGATATCCTCACCTTTCTTCAGTGCTTCAAACACGGACTCATAGGACGATACCGTGCCGTCTGAATGTACGGTGACCACAAAGTTGGCAATAGGTTTGACGAGGTCCACGTTGTGAGTCTATATCACGACAATCAGTCTCTCTGTCTGCGGTCGCCAAAAAGTCGGGAATACTAACCACGAGCAATACCGTACGTCCTCTTATCAAAGGGCCCCTGAAGCATTTATCGACGATCCATCGTGCCGTATGGACGTCTAGTGCTGCAAAGACCTGTACAAGCCGTCAGAGAACGAGCAAACGTAGAAACGCACTTTTGTACTCACATCATCGAGAAGCAGGATCTCCGCATTGGAGTAAACAGCGCGAGCTAGAGTCAAACGGGCCTTCAAGCGGTGTGTTGAACGTCTGTCTTAGGATGATAGCTTAGACTGTCACTACCTTTTGACCACCACTGCATGAAGGTCATAAGAGTCAGAATGTCGTCCGAGGTAGCAGAGCGAAAGGAATCCACTCGCCTGAGGGTCAGACCCTTCTCCCCCACCTCGGTCATGTCGCCAGCATCGAACAGCTTCAGATCGTGCTCCAAGGCGCACTGCTGGATCACTGTAACATACTCGTCAACATGAGAATGGCTACGAGTCAGGGATTTAGTCTCACCTTGCTTGTAGCGGACTTCTTCGTAGGGTGAACCAAAGACTATGTTTTCCTGGTACGCTGTCAAATTCGCCTGTTCCACAATGAAGACCGACGACGCTCACTTTTATCGTCAAATTTTGGACCCAGGACTCTTGAGCTGCGTACGCAATGCCTCCGCCGCGGGGAAGGTTATACCAGGACGATGGGGCGGAACGAATAAAGCGCATCTCGCCTGGGACGGGGCACGTCAGCCGTCTAATATGTGGCGGTGGCCCACATTACTCACCAAGCAGAGCCATGAGAAGTGATGTTTTGCCTGGTATACCGTCACATGAGAATAGACAGCGTCAATCAAACTGAGCAGTCATACCTGAGCCTGTTGGTCCAGTGACGAGGTTGATTCCACCTCTCTTGAATACCAGCTCATTCTCAATGCGAAGCGTGAACCTTCCACCGTTCGGAGTAGAGACGCCGTCGGTACTTTGGTCAGATCTCCAACAGAATGAGGCTTCGTTGAAACCAATATTCTCTTTGTTGTAGTCCTCGATCGAGCTGCCGGTGGGGATATCAGGAGTAGATGCCAAGAGATCCGTCTACGACGAAATCAATACGAATGTCAAACAGCGACCGACAGGGAAAGACGTCACCTCGTGCAAGAATTCGTTTATTCGATCCAAAGACACCTTGGCTGGAGAGTTTAAATCGGTGTCATAAGCACTCTGGAGTACTCTCCGGAGAATAGTGACCAAGTACCGGCAATCAATCTCGGTGTCATCCAGAAGACCTCATTGAGTTGCTCCCGGAGAATATCGAATGCTGCACAGACAGGAGAAGTAAGAGACTGTTCGTTGAAACGAGAAGAAAAAGAGCTCACCAGCCAGAGACGAGAAGACAGCGGCCGCTGGAAGATATCATTCGCATATATGCAGGAGTACAGGGAAGGAACTGCTCACCTGTCAACTCTTGTTTCATGACGACCGTCTACCGGAGAAAACATGGGTACACTCGACACTGAGATACAACCATTCGACTCACATAAGTTGTATAGACCGCGATCATCGTCACTGCAGGAATGACATAGCTAATCGACGTTCGTCAACCATCACAACTTCTTCGGAGAAGGAAAGCTAAGTACACAAGTACACTCACTTGAGGCTCCTGCTGAGTAGCGAAAGCAACCGTCCTCTCCTGACCCAGTGAAGCTCATCGTCTCGCTTCTCAGAAATTCGGCTGTTCATCTTAGCCTCCCACCCAAAGAGCTTGATCATTCGGAGAACGTTCAAGGCTAGGGAAAAGAACGTGAGCATCGGAATCACAGCGAGAAACATACTCCAAGAAGGTTTCGTACTTTCTGTGATTGTCTGCACCCGAGCATCCGTCTACTGTGTCGTTAATATGATTTCCATAGGAAGGGATATGCAAACCAACCTTCTTCATAGCCTCACGCTGGGTACTCTGCAACATCTTCGCGACGTTTCCAGGGACTGGAATTAGTATAAACATCACAGCGACGCCGACGAATGCACTGGTAGTTGCTTATTAGGATCGCCTTCGATGAGAAGCTGAACAACGTAGCGCACCTCCATCCCAACGCCTCATATAGGAACCAAACACTCAACGCCACCAGGACGGGTGTCCACAACACTTCCATATCCATTACCAATTAGCGTAATGGCCACCCGCTTGCACAGTGTGATTAACTAAAGAGGTTCAAACGCACCGACAGTCAGAAAATCCCTTCCTGGCGCAATGGTGGCCATGTCCGTTGTGACGAGATTGTTGATTCTTCCCTGTATATTCCGCGCCTGAATACTATCCTTCGAATTTCCATCCGACGAACGTTCGGAGGAAGTTTCCAACGAATGGGATGAGTCTGCCTGGACTCGAATGCGGAGAGTGTGCTCATAGATGAGCTGAGTCAGAACAGATTCCATCCGGACCAAGGTGCGAGTCTATCACAGACATAGGCAAGTGAATACCGAGGCACTACTGGGACGACGCGAGACAGAAAGCGTACCCCGACAAAAATGTACCGCTCGAGTGTAAGGGAAGCACAGGTTGGGGCTAGGAAAAGCACAGCTATCCATACCCAAGGTTGAACCACGGGATCTTCCCCGTTGTTCTCCAGGGACCTTGACGGTAACACAATAAAGGATCCGGCGTTACCCCAGAGATTTCGAAACAACTCACGAGAGAAGTTGCTTGATAGCCAGAGGATTGAGAACCATAGAACAAGCCTGCAGAAAATGAGGGCGTTAATACAAGTGACTGAGATGAGGGAGCAGCGCAGACACGGACCGTAAGCACCAGCATGGACGTCATCTCCACGTATTCATACTCTAGTCGTATGTTCCGTAGTCAGTCAACGGGACTCATACCAAAGACTGAGAGACTACACCATACGAAATACTCTCATAAGACTCCAGAAAATATGGCGCCTTCCACCACGAGTGAGAGAGTCTATAAGCTGCGCCACAACAATCAGTGCCAATATATATTTGCAAGCTGACGGTCGCAGACAACTCACAGGGGTAGCTCTCTTCAGTAGGTGCTTTGCATTATCATAATCTGCAAGAGGGGGAAGCTCATCGTAAGAGATCTTCGGATCGAGATAGGCCTTCCAGATGATCGGGTCAAGGAAGTGGTAGGTGAGTAGAGAGAAAATTGAGGCAGTCTGTTCTGGATTGGGGTCTAGTGCAGGCTCCTATACATGGAGAATTCAACCAGACGATTCGCGACATATAAGAAGTAGATAACTGACTTTCGGATCGAGAGGGGTATATTGCCTGGGTGAGAGGAGCGGTAGAAGGACGGCTGAGAAAAATAGTATGACTATCTCTCCCCACTGTAAAGCGCCCGGAGACGGTACTAAGGAATGCTGAGCGAGCATAAGGGGCCACAGGGCGTGGTAAGCTGAGACGAAAAATGCGACCACGAGGATGATGGTCAGGTTAGTGGACGCCGTGTCCCTGGATCTCTGCCCCGTCATCATAGCAACGATTGAAAGCAAGAGGGTATATATCTGCACGGGTGTGTATGAGATTAGGTAACGTTCGAGTGGGAAGCGCGCACACACGTATGTGATGCACGAGAGTATCTTCGCCCAACCAGGTCTTCTCAGCCAGTCGTCCTGTCCGCCAGCGAGGCCGACGCCACAAAATATAGATACCGCAGAAATCGCGACAAGCGCAATGGTGGAACCGAGTCGTAACACCTTGATATTGTCGGTATTTGCTCTACCAGAGGCGGCCTTCGGACGTGCAAAAGACGAGTCATATCCAGAAGAGTCTGCCTGAGTTGTAGGAGTTCCATGCGAGATCTTCCGGACCACAACGCGAGACAGGAGGGATGCGAGAGAGATGCAAGCCACATAGGCAGGAAATAGGTCTATCCATGAATTCGCTGTGAAAATATGACCACTGGTACACGAAGATGATGAGGCATAAGTATATCTAGCGTGAAGCCTATGGTCACCACTCACTCCGGATCGGTTTGCTGGGGAGTGTACCAGCTCTTTTCGAGACCAAACAATGGGATATGCATATCGACCTAGAGGAAAGCGGGAGTAGGGTACAAAGAACGACTGGCCTAGGACAGCTCTTTCGATCAAGAAAAACCCCGATAGCCGCCAAAATGACTCGAAGTTGATATGCATTAGTAAGATCCGTCGGGAACCGCTGCTCGCCACAGTCGTCATCCGACATCAAAAAGATGGATCATGGAATCGTAATTAGTCATGGCATCGGAGCAGTTCATAAGTGAGTCCACGACTCCGACGAGGAAAAAAGGGAAGAAACAAGGAGCGGGCCAGCAGGCCGTTTTCTTTCATCAAGAATTGGACTGCCGCTTGGGCCTCCGAGTGGCCCACCGTAACCACGGAACCACTCCTTCTCAGTGCCACGTCATTCCTCATTTCTCTTCCCCTCTCGCCCCCAACCGCGATATCTTCCTCTTCAAGCAACCGATACCCTCCGCTTTGCCGGTCTGCACATAGTTTCATGGATCTAGCATTGGAGATAGTTCAGATATAAGAAAGTCTCTCGGGAACGATAAAGCACCACATCTACCAGAACCTTGTCAGAATCTCGTGCATGAGACTCGTCTGTTTCTCGCTCGAATCATGTTCTGTGCATAACCAAGCGAAGATTCGATTTTGGTGTGTGATTCTCCCCTCATTCCCTCGCGGTGTCCATAGCATTCATTCCGGATATATTAGCACTATATTAGTTTGAACTGACTCCTCCGTCGCATTGTCCAACGATACGGACTCCACGACCACAAGTAGACAGAGAATACCCACTTTCATCGTATCTCAGCATCCTACCTCAGTCCCCGTGTACGCTTACCATGTTCCCTTGGGCGACCAGGGCACGATCTCAACCGGCGATTGAGTGTCAAATTTAGCGCACCGCATACGAGCACTCAAACTGCCCGCTCACGATGAGTTATTCCACGGTCGGGGACAGAGGAGTCTCCTAGATACCGATGTAGATGCTAACCTAGGTCCAACTAGGTCTGAAACAGGCTCCCTTTTCAGCATTTTCTCGATCCTATATGCGCCCCCCAAGCCCTGAGTCCGACCTTAGAAGCTGCTCGCAACACAAGTGCCACGTGCCACCGCTATTTCACTTCACTTCACCAGGTCGTAGTGAGTCCGATCTCTTTTGGAATCACTCATGAGTCTCCTTCCTCCTGTGACGAGACGGGTCGCTGTCTACTCATCGGAAATCATCCTCGCGTTCTGTGAACGGTCTGCTTTGTTGGCCGTCTTTGGTCGTATCAAACTGGTCCGACAAAATACAGATACCCACACTACTCTCTTCCACGACTCTTCTGACCTATCTTCCTCGAAAGACGTCGATCTTTCTCTTGTTTTTCATTAAATTTCTGTGGTGCCGCTATGCGCTATGACGCGTCGACACGTCTGACCGGACCTTCCGATAGTCTCGCGCCTCTTTATGATCTAGGTCGCACGCAGTTGTCACAACGAATCGAACATTCAATGTACATCATTCTATGTTTGCAGAACCCGATACCCAAGGCCACACCAGTGAATGTGGGTCCTCATCGATACACATCTAGCTTCTGCGTATCCCTTACAAGACATTGTGCGGTGCCACGGCGCAATGAGCTGAATTTCCACTTTATTTTAGTTCTTTTTGGCACGATGACTGGGTCAATTTGGACTGCACTTCTTCGTTATGTTTCCATTCTGCTCTCCCGGGTTCGAAGGCGTCCTCTCAAACATATGACCGACTCCAAGTGGCGTCTTGTCGTCCAGCACTGATGACATGATCTTCACCATATATCGGACATACGTCCTGCCTTGGGTGGAGCTATCCCTATCAACTGAGGTGGCACCCCGTATTCTGTGTTCTCGATCGTTCTCAGTCCCCGTGAATCGCAATAATACGGCTACCGGACTCTTGGTCGGACTCTCGACGACGCTCGCAAATCACTGGCGACCACAACTCCTGGCCTACTTCTGCAAGTCAATTGATGCATCTTATAGTCTGTATGGTCCGGCATCATAAAAACTTACCAAGGCCTCGAATCATTTCATAACGGTGAGCGCACCTGCCCATCTTTCAACGCACTCACAATATGCGTCCTTTCGTATATCGGATCACAGATATCATTCTTCTTGCAATTGGAGGAGACCCCAGTCGTACGTGCTTCCGTTCCCATGGGCAACATCTCAGCTCAACAGACGGCTGAAGTGCATAATGAAGAAGAGCTCTCGGGACGGAATGTAGAGCGCTATGTATAGCTGTAGGTCCGGTCATTCCAGCGCAGCACCTGTTAACTCTGGAATATGGCACACTCTAGACCAGCTGCAGTTGTTCCAATGTCACGCACACCCGCTATGAATGCGTCCCGTCCCCCATCTGCATTGAGCTCGCTGTGTCTGGGATCTGTGCTTTGACTCGCTGAATGAGGTACTTTCAAAGGATGTCGCTCCGTGAGACTCGTTGACGCTGTTCCATCTTCAGGAGCTCCATGCATATACATGGAGCGGCAAATAATTTCGGCCACCTAGTCAGCCACCCTGCAACCAGCCAAAAACATAACATACCATAAGGAGTACGTGCCTTTCTCTTCTCGTATGGATCTGTCATAGCCAACTCACTAGTCCGTCTAGAATTCACGCGTCTATTTTCATACACGCCGCTGAGACACGTGCCGTTCCTGGCCGTAACACCCAACGCCACACCCGCTCTTATTCGTACGTCCATAGGCTCACCGGAACGTCTCCCCATCCTTTGATAGTGACTGAACTTCTACATAACCTCAAAGTTGACGTCCTGTATACACATGCCCATTCTGTGTTCTTCGCAGACACAAATGAGTCATGTTCTTATGATCACTTTCGCGCCCGCCCTCGATATCAAACATATGCACTATCTTCAAGCGGTTACCCTGGCTAGGGGATTCTCCAGATACACTATGTTATGCACCCTGCGGACCTAAATCCTATTCTGACGTTCGGAGGCCCGTATTCTCCAGTATTCCTCGGACGGCCTCGGAAATATGATTTGTGTTCTCCTTGCGGGACGGCAAAGCCTAGAGAAGACGTTTTGTCCACCCTGTGGCGCAACAAGAAATCTTTACAGACACTGGAGCATGGAAAGACCTCGAGATCTGATTCGTGCAATGTAACACAAAGTTGGGCAGTCCCATGTGTCATGTTTGGATGGATGAGCAGGTCCGCATCTATTTCCGCGGCTGAGTACTACACTATGCCTTTAACAAATTTCTGTCTCCCGTTTTCTTCCCGTTATCCGTGAAGCCCATGCCATATCTCCACAACAGGCGTTTCACCACTTTCATTCCAGTTCGTAGCATCATGAGAATTTTCGAGTTCCATTCTATGTCTTCTTACACTCACGACCGCGGCTTGATAGTCTAGTCCGTTAGAAGTCACCATCGTGCACCTCTGTCCTCCACACAATACCTAGTCCATGCCCTCAATTTGGGATGTTTTGCGTCTAACTTGAATGCTTTGCCTTTTTGGATAAGACTTTCTCGGCGCTACCCTCGGTGGCGTCAATCACAACTGCCCCAAAATAGCGCTCTACATACGCAGTCTACCTCGTGATACTGGTTGCATGATGTTCTTGACACTGGCGTAATTTTTGCTTCCAGACGTATCCGCTGAGTTTCCTTCATTGGGTAACACTTCTTTGAGTTTCCAGGACGCTTCGAACAAACCTCTTCTCGCAGTGGCTGCAGTGTTCTCCTCGCCGCTACGTCCCATCCGTATCTCTCCGCCTGAGGGCCACCAAGAACCATCCGCTAACGAGATTACATAGTAGAAACCATAGGCCCCCCAGACATCGTCTCCCATCGTGTCCCAATATCGTCGCATGATACGATCCCAGCTCGGACATCCGAAGACACGACCTCGGCCTCGAGCGTCTTTGATTACACCGGTGTATTTGCGGTATGCACCCTCATTCTACGTTTTCTAATCAGACATACCGAGCATTGACTTTTGAGTTCACTCTTTGAAGGATGATGTCGGTGTCTTCGTGCTCATCTCCGCGTCGTTCATGCCCCTGTCTATCTATGGCCTGAAACTTGCCTGTATCTACGTGCGTGGGTTTTGTCGACTGGGTATGGCAAGAACTCGCTGAAAGTTCGGCGGGATAGGGAGTAATTGTGTGGACGCATGCACTGTGGCTGCTCGAGTTATGATGTTCTGGCTATCTCTGGACTGGATGCGGACTGGCTGAGTAAAGCTTACTGTGAGAGGATTCTCGAGATAGAGTCCGGGTCCTCCGTCAGTCGGTCTCATGGCGTATGGCTCATGGCTCATGGCTAATCTAGGCTCTCTATGGTTCGGATACAACTGTATCCTGTTTGCTTCCACCGTTTGTCGGCCACAGGTCAATAAGGAGAAGTGGTACCTACGGCTGTGGAATAGACCTACATAGGGACTGAGATGGACAATTAGAGGCCTTCTGTGGAGACATCAACGACTCTAAGACGAGACCGGTAGAGTCGGCTGTGTCTTGCAGTGGTGTTACGTGGTATGTCGGTCTATTTCTCTCGCACCTTTTGCCACCAAATGGCGTGTGATTTTTATGTTTACATTTCTGTAGGACTTCGACATCTTCTTTCCTTCGGTCGTGTGTCCACAGCACGCCTGCAATTTACCTTCTGGACACGGCCCAAGCTCGATTTTTGCCCACCATAACATTTTACAGTTTCCGTTCACAGTCTCCCCACTCTGTTTTTACTGAAGTAGTGATGCCCGTCGACGTCCGTCTTTGTATCTACACTCTTACTCCACCCACCCCCAACCTGGATGGCCGAACCCTCAAACTGACCTGACTTCTAGCGCTCATCTTCCACGCCCTCGAGGAATGCTTTTTCTTCCATCGGGAGTTTGACCCTCGTGCTCTCGTGTGGGGATCTCGAGAGCCAAATTTTGTCTCTTTCCCATTTGGTCCACGTCACTAAGGTCTTCTACTCATGTTCTTTAGTTCACTATTGTCTTGCACTGGTCACGGGAGTTCATTCTTTCGAGCTTCCGAACCTGCGGATACAATTCCCTCTAAAAGGCAGTGTTTGTTCCCTTTACAGTCGTGGCCAACGTGGATATTACTCTGTTGACGAAAAGTGTGTTCTTTCTCGTGACGAGTGAAGGGCGCTCAGGGACCTTTTGGCTTGCACTCGGGCTGATGTCTTTACTCTGTACTATCACAATCTTCTTGGGATACCACTGTGTCAGATATCTCTTACCCAGACTTCCAGCGCTCTTTATTCCGCAGATCCAAGACAGATTCTTTCGACGGCCGCGCGCAAGTTATGTATTCTGTGGCAGAGTATGTGGCGCGCACGAGGTCGGTGCCACAAGAATAAATGTTTCATTTAAACATCCTGAGAACTAACTGTAACGGTCAAGACTCTGGAGACCTGCATTGCCGCCACGCACTCAGGGAAGATTTCACTCTGGTGTATATCCCTTTCGGCGAGTGTGACCAGACATTGTTCTGGTCCGATTCCATGACGAAGCAGTGAGACAACATGCGGCTACGAGGCGGCGTAGTGGCCTTTCTCTTCCTATATCGAATAAGTTATCCATGTCAATTTGGTCTTGTTGGCAAGCGGAGAAACATATAGGAAACCCCTGAAAGGATCGCGTCCGGCATCCCAAGCGATGTTCGCTTACAGAACAGAAAACCGTAGCACGCTTTCCTGCTTTTGTTCGCCGGGCCTTCCCTTATAAATCTCAGACAGAACCAGACATCACGTGTCCAAAGAACTCTTCCTTTGAGTCCTGAACCTTGCGATAACCTGGGACTGCACCCCGAACCGAGCTCTGTTCCGTGGCGCCATCCTTTCAACACCCTCGGGCGGTCAGGCCCAAACACCCCCCCTCCACGGCATATCTCCGTGACGACTCAGGCGATTTGCTTTTGGCCTTGTTCAGCTCAAGCCATCCACTCGTTCCGATGAACTTCGGAGTAAAAGAATTTGACGAGCACAGATAGAAATACTGACCGGGGTCCTAACATCAAGGTTCAAGACCTTCAGCATTGGATATTCAAGATTTGCCTCCGTCTCGGTTTCTTCTGCTTCGATTGTCGTTTTCCCGATCTTTCATCCACGGAGGCCACGGTAGAAAGAAAAGTAACCGATACTTCACGCTCAGTGGTACTGAAATCGGGCGTTTATAAGAAGGATAGATCGATGCGCTATACCAGACATGAAAGGTTAGACGGACGTGAGGGGCCCTCTCTCATAGCAAGCCAAGCGAGCCCGATGCAGCGCAATTGTAATACAATAATATGAGAGAAAACAGAAGAACACAAGGGAATGCTACTGGCTGGATGATGGCGCTACCTGGAAGCCGGAGCGCCACACAGTTTGTGTTTTCATCCCAAACTAGAGGTAACTGTGAACTTACCAGGCATGACGAAGCGGAATACACTCTACTTACCATGTTCCGCCCAGGACTCAGGGACGGACTTCGATCCCTCTCTGGCCCTTACGGTGAGCCGCAGATGGCAGCCGCTCTCGCCCTTCCGGGCCCAAGAGACCCTACAAAGGAATTCGCTAGCCTTGAGCTTCTCTACCCTTCTCTCCTGAGCGTTCCTTCTAGCTGTGGAGTCTCGTTGACCGGGGGCATTGCGCCAATGTGACCGCACTCTGCGTCTAGTTATGGCGTTCTCGATGCCACGGTTGGACATCTCATTCGCGAGGACAAGAATTTGAGCCACATGCACCCGAGCATTCATATTTCAGACTGCGCAGGTAGCCATCGCAAGGTTGCTTGTGCCGTTGAACTGAAGGTTTTATTCTTCACGATACCAACTAGCAACAGGAAACCGACTTGGACGAAGATATCACTGGCCTGGCACTAGTCAGCCGTAAAGTCACGAATGTCTCGGAGCAGCGTGGGCCGTAAATGAATTTAATCAAATTCCTCGACTCGGGATGCACATCCGCTCATGGGCGGATAAGGAACGTCTAAAATACTCCTTTTAGGGCTCCGTGAGCGCCCTCTGGATACCAACCTTCCCGTTTAGGAAGTTCACCCGCTCGAGGACAAGAGCGCAATCAAGATTGGGACGCGAGCCTTCTTCTGTCTTCGAGAGCTCGATGAAATCTGATGGATGGCCCGATGAGAGATAAGTCGCCGGACAAGGCCCATCAACACACCTCGAGTTCTGTCCCGGTCTCTTACCATTTGCCACAGGAGATCACCCGATCAGTATACGTTGGAGCGGGAACGCGTATGCTGGAAGGACGTGGGGAGAAAACAAACGCTAGCGCTGGCTATCGCTCTGAGGGCGTCAAAGCGAAGCTTTGATTTGATTCCATGAGGGCGTGGTTACGAGAGGGTGTGAGTGCCACAGCCCGAGGAGCACGGCGAAATCTTCGCGAGCTCAAGATGGGAAACTACACGTTTAATCTCCGTCCGAGCAGGATCAGGTGGGTCATTCGGATGTTGTGCAGTCGCAAATAGGAAACTGGACCGTATCTGACCTTGAATATTCGCGTCCGAATATCCGATTGCAAATGTACAGCAAAGCAGGTGCAGGCAAGTCCAACTTGCTCAGGCCCAAGTCAGCATAGTACGTCCTGAGGATATCGAGATGGACCTCGGAGATTTACAGGAATGTACCTCCGTGCAAGATAGACGAGACGATTAAGATCAAGGTTGTCGAGACGTGTGACCGGCTTCATCTCGATTGTCGTTTGGCGCCGAAAGACTTCCATAATCGACAAGGAGAAGTACACACTCCTCCAGATACTTGACTGCGTAGCTGCCGACGAAACATTCGTTATCCGAGTGGGAAGCAGGTCAGACGTCAAGAGAGGGTCTTCTGGATGGAAGAGTCAAAGATGAGAGCTACTCGTTGGCATTTGAGCTTCTAGCCTGGCCGAGATGAGGTTATACAAGAGTACACAAGAACGTCCCGGAAATTCTGGACATAAAGGATTCATCGTCGGCTTCCGTGATTCGGATGGACCTCTATGTCTCGGAATGAGGATGTCCGCTGGAAACAGGGTGATAGAAGATGGACGTAGCATACTCAGAGTTGTGTGGCGAGATCACTGATATCATCAGTAGTGATCGAGAGCAAGCAGGGGGTGAGAGGAACCCATGAACGTGTTAGACTTTCGAGAGCGGTGGGACCCGGGAGAGGGTCAGATAGCCTTGCCGATACGTTTCCGAGCTGTGACGCACTGAAGCACTGTCATCTGAATATTCACTAGTAGTCACCACAGCGAATAATTCAGCCAATTATACCGCGAATGGGTGACTTGAATCACTCACCAAACTAATAGTAACTCAATTCATCTCATCAAGCCGAGTTGTCCATCCCGAGCTGAAGAATGAAGGTGACGATCGCATGGCACATATTCCCGCTCTGCCAGCGCTCATCCATAATCCGATTGAGATCATGATCTCAATCCGCTGCGGCTCCATAGTCTATCAGCAGAACTGAAGAGCAGACGAAGAGCAAAGAGGTACTCATCTAATATCAGGTATATTCCATTCGTAGCCGCATGGTGATACGATCAATGACACACGCCACACGTTGTCGGTGGAAAGTGAAGTCTATGTTTGGGACGATCGGCATCTGCACTGCAGCGAGCTTTTCTAAGCTCAATCGATCATGACCGGCGGAAAGGAAGGTATAGAAGTGATTCATAGAAGTCTAATACGTAGACGGCCGGGTGGATGAGATGAGGAGATGAATCCGAGAATGGAGGTGCGGACGTACCTCAATCATGGTTGGGCCATTCGACGAAGATTAGAGCTGGAGTATAGCCTGAGCTCTACTGTGCTTTTCGCGGTGTATGCAGCGTTGTGAAAAACTTCGAGAATGCGTATTCCATGGATACATGAATCAGAATGGACAGACGTGCGCATACGGCCGCTGCGAGAAGCACGATCTTCGTATGGAAGTGGATAGATGGATCGATGGCGACTTGTGCTGCATTCCACTCTGTGGCCCGGCGGTCGGCAGATTCGCGACGCGCGATGAATCCTTGGAAATGAACGTGTGATGGCACGTTCTATACTCGAGGCCTCAATACACTGCACATTCATTGACGGGAAACTGTTAAACACTATGATCCGTGTCTTCAATCATTGAGCAGTCAATTAAAGCAGGAAGATACAGCAGCATGAGCGCTGAGGGTATAACATCGAGCTAGGCATCCTTCGAGGAATGGAAATTTAATGATTGAATTGGATAGGTGATGCATGATGATAGCAATCCGGAGAGCAAAGTTGCGGACAGGATGAGAGAGGGACCCACGATACCCATTCATCTCCACTTACGCGCGAGTCTCTATATGACAGGACCAGCGGGTCGATCCGACGATACGCCCATACTGAGATTAGCGAAAGCGAGCCACCCGAGATGAGCAGAGCTCATGCACAGGAACGCAATAGCAGGCAATTTCAAAGCTGAGCTCGATGAAGAGTCGACTTTAGCAGGAGTGAATGGTCTAATCATTCATGTGGCGCAAGTAGGTTCGTGGTCGTCTCAGAAGCGGTGTTCACCGTCTCAACCGACGACGCTGTTTTTGTCAAAGTCGTAGTCAAGACGACAAGGCATAGACAATGAGAGCGTAAGACAGCATGCAACTAGGCTGTGCCTGTGGAGTTGAGAGCCTGCGTGTTTCCTGCAGGTTCTGTTAGCACAGTTCATGAACGATCGTGGCGATACTGGCGCGACTGCCTTCGATGACGCAGTTCGATTCTGTATGTACGGCCAACATGCCTTCGGAGAAGAGAGGAGTAACACCGTAGCATGCGATGAATTCTCTCGCTGCAAAGCAGAACGCGTGCATGAGCTCTGCATAGTCCGTCTGAGAATTTGCAATACATAAGACGGAAGCAGAGGAACGGAAGTATCAGAGGCCAGCGCCAAACACGAGCACACCCGCAAACCCACATCGCCGGATCCCAGAAACATCGACCTCAGAGGTTAGAGCAAACGATAAGTTCCGAAACCTTCCGAGGAAGAGGCTTTTGGGAGTAGTTGCATAGGCAGAAAGGCTATCATGGCATCAGATCCTCACTGCTCAGTGGAATGAGGAAAGGTTATCTGGATGGTTTAGTCGCCGTTGGTCGTGGCCACGAAGAATGAAAGCATGTAGCCAGATGAGGAAGGTGAGGTTGCGAGAGGACAGGTGCCACGCGGATAGGATATGACATTACGGATGGACGGGTGAAGATGACGAGGGTCATCCGCTAGAAGATAAGCGTAGAGACGGAGCGGAAATGATCGACGCAGAAGGACGTACGGTTCCAAAGTCCACCTTCCTTCTCGCAGTCGAAGACACTCGTGGTAGATGTTAGTCGTCGCTTGAAATGGATAACGCGATCCATCGACAATCATATGCCACATTCGCCCACCGCAAAGGATGGCTTTGCCGACAGCTTCGAGAAAGAGCACACCTGACGAGCGGCGCAGGTGGACGTTGAGTGCTGTACGGATAAGAAAGGAGGACACGGACCGAAATTGCATGAACCATCTTGCTGGAGGAAAATACCGGAGTACAGCTGACGGATGTTCGTAGGTTCGTGTGTATCGCTGTCGTAAATTAGACGGGTCGTCAGCATTAGAGCGGAGTACATCGGACGCAAAGCACCATAAATCCCGATACTTCCGTTGTATCCCACCGCCAACAGCACAACTCAGGAGCACGAAGGAAGCGAAAGATCCTCGGAACAGTGGACGCGATGATGTGCGTCATGCATGCATAGCCTTGCGAAGCTCTGCGAGTGTTTGCTCCTGGATACGAAAACATATGTATGTCAAACACTGCTCATTGCAGAACATAATCCCAAAGGAGATCGAAATACCTTGAGTTAGACAATCATACGTACAGTTGGGCAAAGGGCAGCCTGAGGTACCAGGGAGAAAACTGGAGACGGATCTGCTCTCTTCGCCTCGAGGCACACTGCGCTCAGCACGCCCATACGCGTGTCGTACCTATCTTTCCACCGTCAATATATCGCTATGCAGAGGACATGAGGAGCTGTCGACACGTCGAACGACCGCAAGAACGGACCCCGGTCGAAATAACATTCGAACTCAGGTGGCGAGACGGAAGCAGATGAGATGAGCAGAGAAGGAAAAACGGTCGTGGAAAAGCAGAGAATGGAAATCATGGGCCGGACCTTCCGAACTCGGCTACTGACGCCAGCGGGACCTCGTGGTCGCACGATGACATATACGACCAACACGCGCCCACAAAACGATGTTTATACCGTTTTCGCATATTGCTGTCCTCAAGATCGCCGCTGACGAGTCAACTGTCGAATTGGCAGCCATGGCTACGGGAATGGAACAGTGAGTCCAATACGGATGAAGCGGACCTGAGGGCCTGAGGCGAGAGGTTGCCGCACGCTCCCGCGACAGATATTGGGATGACTGCTGTGGATGAGTGGCTGGAAGAGGAAGGTTGAAGAGACAAAGTTTGTGGGTCCGCGTCCGCCCTAGCATTGGGTTCGATCATCGTCGCCTGCCAAAATATTCCCCGGCTGCCTGCATGCACGACGAATATCGAATCGTTCAATCCTAATCGGTATTCAGTGATGTTGGGACAGCCGTATGTCGCCACACTGACACCTATATCCACAGTCCTGAGGTTACATCTCAAAGTCGTACCTGCACACTGTTCAGATACCGGAAACCGAGGAGAAGACGGGACGTCGCAGTTCAAAATAGGCAATAAACGAGGCGCCTCGTACATAACGGCGTCAACCCCGGTAATAACTACATACACTACACAGCAAAACCGCCAGTCGGAAGAGTGTGGCGATCAGATAACCGCATCCGTCGAACAAAATCGCCTCGAGTAGAACCGTAGAGCCGGTCAGCCATCCCGCCAGTCCATTCTTCCCTTATCCTGACCTCGAGGCGGGCCTTGCATCACTGAGAGTCGGTTAGCACAATCGGGTGGCGGATGTACGTACGCCGGACTACACGTTCCTCGATACTTTGTCGAAATCACGATGGTTGATGTGACTTCGTACATACTCCCTCTTTGCCCCTTCCTCTGCCCGAGGCGAAACCTCTGGAACTGTCAATATCTGCTGCTTATCGTTACGTCGACGTCAGTGCGAGAAAATTTCTGGATGGATGGGCTCGGATATTAAACATCGAAGTTGTCGGAACTCGCAACTGTACGTTTTATCGCTTTGATCGTAGAGGTAAGAGCGGGAACAGTGCGTAGACGCTGCGAATGCGAGCGGACCAGTATCAGCGCTAGATCCGTAGCGTACGTTCGCATGTGATGATGTTCGCATCACGAGTCCGAATCCAATCCGCGCTGTACGTCCTCGCAAAAATAGAGCTCCGTGGATCAAGACATACGTGTGTTCGGATGGAGTTTATGTTCGTCAGGTATGGATGGATGGTGTTGGGAGGGCTCGGAAAGTCGGGACGAAGGCACTAGCAAGTGAGGCTCGATTACATACCCCAGCGCGCAGCCGGGTCTAACCCACAAGAAAAAAATAACAGTGAGACCTCGCCGTCATTGCGACGATCGCAAGAGAAAAGACCGTCGCGACAGGTCTCAGAGGAGTCCGAGTCAGCGCAAACGAACAAGAGCAACACAAAGCTGAAACGTTACCCCTTCAATCGACAGAAGACTGGTGTGCTGGGCCCACAAGGCTACGGGGGCACCGCCACACGTTCCGCTGTTGGCCCAGACGATCAAAAGTCAAAAACCGATCTTGGGCTCACTTCCTTCCAAACATAGACAGGTTTCCGATTGTTCGCCTGTTCCAGCAGCTGGTAGGATGGGCGACGTCGTCGGAAGCAAAAAACGAACACGGCGTACGGTTGCCACAACGAGTGCGCCAGGGCCCACCTCGGACGATCTGCCGGAAGCTCTCTTCCACAAACGGAGGCACAGTGCGTCTTTGCTTTTCTCACCTCCCACGATCGTCACTCGTCCAGCCCAGTCAATTTGCTGTATGAGTGTGACGGTAGCCCCAAACATCACACAAAACCATGGCAAAGTCGGCATCTCAATAACTCGCGATCGCGGTGCCACAGGAGTTGCAGATAGGAACGAACGCGCTCTGACTCTGACGAGAGCTCTGAGGAATTTTTGGATTGTAATACATACGGATGCGGAAATATGAGTTGTGGCTTGTGAGACGTGTGGGATAGAGAAGGTGTATCCCGGGTCCGGTCATGGATCTGGGCATGGAAAAAGGCTCTTGAGGTCGAGTTCGATGGGGCCACAGAAGCATTGGCATCGTTCGAGTGACAAGGTCGGCGCGTTTGTCAAATCTCCGGTCTCAGAATCCTTTTGATCGACATTTGTGGAGGTACGAGTACCCTACTGCGGTACGAGCTACGTCTGTCGCACATGAACTGTAGAACAGAACGGTGTCGGTACAGTACTGTATATACATTGCGTATGTATGTAGGCTACAGGAAGTGAGAGGGAATGAGGGGAGATAACACGACCATAGGGCCATCTCACGGGAATCTTCGCCCGGACGGCCGACGGTCATGGCACGCACTCACTCCCGATATTTTCTCAAGGCCGTGCAAGACAATAACAAGAGAGCAGACGCGTCTCGTGTCTCATCTCTCGCCATCTCGCATCGGTCCCTGTTGTGATCTGTTTGTCCATCGAATGGAGAAGCGCGGGGGCGGTTCCAAGCGCAAAGTTGGGCTTGCTGTGCGGCGTTATGTAACGCGAGAGAGGGCAGCAGGACCCCGACCCGAGATCTCGGGGCACGCTAAACTGCTACTGTAACCGCAGATTATGTATCAGCCACCGTACATCCATCTATTCCTACGCGCGCGAATCAGAGATCTCTCGCTCTTTACGATTTCTCTCCTGGACAGTGTTCCATATTCGAAATTCCCATTCGCACATATGTGCTCCATTCTCAGTCAGTTCCGTGTTCATTTTCGGTTTGCGTGACTGCTGGGCAGGCATTGGCATTGGCCGGCGCCGGGATGCAGGGCAATATGGGCAATTGGGAATTATAGGCATGGGTGCCAGCCAGGACACGGTTTCGGTTTCGGTACGGAATAACGGACGGGTTGGGCGTGCCAGGTGGGCGATACGTACATTTCAGAAGAAGGCGACTCACGGTTCAGCTGAGCGCGAAGCTCAAGGCGTATCCTATAAAGACGATCAACCGGCCTTCACGCTCTTATTGTTTTCGCCCGCTCGCACCCTTAGCGCAACGCAATTGTGTTTTGCACGTCCTCCCCTGCGCTCGTACTTCCTCCCGGGTCCGACCTGCCTGCTCGCTGAACCTAACGCTAACGCACCGCTCCACCTAACGAATCCAATCCACGCTACAGCCCGCAATCGATCGCTCGAGACGCAGCGAACCCGCCAACGACCGAAAGACAAAAGAACGAGCGAAGCCACGCCCAGTCTCCTTTCTCCCGAGCAACAACCAACCCCCACCTTTGGCCTCCCTCCTGCGCGCGCCACTCCCTCCCGCAGGCAGTAATCAACCACGCCCTCCGCCCTTTTCTCACCGCTTTCGTCGTCGGCAGCGTCATCGCCTCTCTCTGTACGAGTTGGCTCAAATTCTGCATCACAAGCGAGCGCTCACCTCTTCGCTTGTTTTCTTCTCTTCCTCTCGATCATAGCTCTCGTACTTTGACGAGTGAGATCTCTTCGCATCTACTGCATCATCATCGCCATCGTCGACAGTAGAGCATCATGCCTGCATACCGCACTCGCGATACACACCACTCACGATGTACGTCCCCCTCATTCATTCCATTCTGGGACCACAAAGAAAGATCGACTGATGGGACTCACTATCTGACACACCATTCCTCCCATCCATCCCTCTCCACCCATTCTCCTTGCCCTCCCTCCCATCCACACCCTCACCCTCCACATCCCACAGCACTCGAAGTGACCGTCGACGACACCCCCACCCTCCCCCCTTCATCCCACCCGCACCTAACCCTCCTCCACCCGACGCCGCGCGCCCCCACGATCCCTCACGCCCACCAACGCACGCACACTCCTTCATCCTCCTCCCAGTCCAACTCACCCTTCGAGCCGGAACCCTCACATTCTCGACGGACGACGACGCTCCTTACTTCTTCCCCCTCCCCAGCTTACCTATTACGAAAGAAGCCCGTCACGCCCTCGACGTTCTTCGCTTCCCCCTCGCAGCCCCATCCATCCTCCACACCCTCCACGCCCACTCCCAAGCCCCGTTCATCCACGCCCGCGCCCACCTCCACTTCCACGTCCGCTTCGACCTCTAAAGCGGACAAGGCCGACAAAGCAGAGGGAGAGGAGAAGTCAGCCTCCGCGCCCAAGTACCACCGCCGTCGTCGCTCCAACACAAACGACGCGAACGAGCGCAGGCCGAAGAAGGGCGATGAGGATTATGTGAAGAGGCCGGAGAACGCGTTCATACTATTCCGGAGGAAATGCTGCGAGGATAGGAATTCTGCGCTGGCCGCAGCTCCGACTTCCTCTTCCACCGCCACCTCCACCTCTACTTCCACGACCACCACGTCTACCTCTATGTCGATCGACTCCAATGCGACGTCGCCCGCTTCCGCGTCGGCTCAGGAGATGGCCGATGATTCCTTCGATCCTATGGATGACGGGGAAGAAGACGAGGATATGGATGAGGTGGTAGAGGACAAGGGCAAGAAGGGCAAGGGCGGAGCAGGGGGGAAGAAGGCGCCGGCGCCACCCACAACGAAGAAACAACGCCAAGCGGACCTCTCGAAGACGATCAGCCAGCAGTGGAAGAACCTGTCGGCAGAGGAACGTCAGTACTGGGAGGACCTCGCGAAGGAGAAGAAGAAGGAGCACGAGGCGCTCTATCCGCATTATGTGTATCGGCCGCAGAGGGTGAAGGGGAAGAAGAACGTGATGAAGGCGAAGGGCAAGGCGGTCGCGCTCACTGCGACCACTACCACTCCCATTTCGACCTCCACTTCCGATGCTACACCTGAGTCGACGACAACTGCGAACGCGAATGGGAAGGCGAAGGGAGGTGAGGGCGAGGACGAACCGAGTCTCTCGTTCACACTTCCCGTGTCCATACCAGCCCACTCACCCCTCTCGCTCACCTTCCCCAACACCACCGCCCCTGCCACCAACGCCCCGTCACGCACCAACAACGGCCGTCGCGCCTCCTCAGTCCCGACGCCTCCCCCGCCCTTCTACCACCAAACGATCCAAATCCCGACGCTCATGATGCCCACCTCCACGCCGACTTCGCCCTCAGGTGTCGGTCTTGGTGGGTTCTCGGGTTCGAGTGGCAAGAGGGCGTGGGGGCAACAGCAGCAGGAGGAGTACGATAGCTATACGCAGGGGGTACAGGGGAGCGTTGGGTATGAGGGGCAGCAGCAGGGGTACCAGGGCTGGGAAATGAACGTACGTCTGCTCTCTATCGTCCTTCGTCTTCGTTGTCTCTATCGTCCATCGTCTTCGCCATCGTCGTGCTCGCGCATCCAATCCCACCCCTATCTCCGACATTCCCACGCTCCGTTCCCACCACAAGACAATAACGAAAAACCTAAACGCTAACGCACTCTCCCCTTCCCTTTCCCTTCTGCGGCGTTTAACGTTTAGGACCATACCGTCTACTACGGCCAAGGTATAATCCCGCCCCATCACGCACCCTTCCTCCCCTCTCCCACCTCCGACAAATTCAGCCCCACATCCATCATCCCGCCGCACCACGCTGCCTTCTACCCCGCCGCCCAACAACAACAATTCTCGCCGGTATCGTATTCTTCGCAGCAGTCCCACGGGACTAGTTCGGGGCCTCCGTCGCCGTACGAGACACATACCCCAACGACGGTACATTCGCAGGGGCAGGGACAGTTGGAGATGGTGCAGATACCCGCGGACGCATGGCAGCAGCACGAATCGATCTCCATGAATCCGTCCACCACCACCACTTCCTATCCCAACGGCACGGCCTTCCCTTCGTACGACGCCACCGCCACCAACGCCCAATACCCGATGGCAGGGCAAGGCGGAGACGTGAACTACGGATGGAACGAGGGATGGATGGCGGGCTGTAACGATATCGGCTACGGTCTCAACACCGGGTTCGATGGTGGATTCGGGACCAACATGGGGATGGGGGTATATGGGAACAATGGGGCGGGTGCGATGGGGATGCAGATGGAGCCGCTGTTCAATGAGGACTTTGATATCTCGACTATCCCGCCTATCGCGCTCGGGATGCCGAAGGACCTTCCGGCTCCACAGGTCGAGGAGCAAACGCAGTCGCCACATCATGAGCAACAGCAGGGGGGATGGTCGGAGCAAGGGTTCGTGGGTGGCGAGAAGTACGGCATGAGAGATGGAGCGGTGGAGGTGATGGAGATGGAGATGCAGGAAGCTGAGGATCCGTTCTTGAGTTCGATGAGTATGGGTGCGAGTTCGATGTCGTGGGATGGGTTGGGTATGGAGGGGTACTGAAATCAAGATGGAGGGGATTCAGTATCGGGATAACGACACGAACGAACACGCAACGCACATCAATATAGACTCATCACACATTCCGAACAAGACAAACGCACGGGTCTGCGTCTCCACTTCTCCACATCCCTATGCCTCTCAACTTCGCTGTATCAAATCCTTCTCAGTCTCGCTCTCGCCTGGTTCAATTCGCCCACTGTATCAAACTCACCCTTTCTGCTTCATCTTCATCTTCTCATGTCTTCCTCTTTCGGCCTCGTATTCTTCTTCTCGTCTCGTCCTCACAGCTGTATCCCTTCAACCTCTTCCTGGCGAACCCCTCTTCTTTCTCCTCCTCCTTCTTCTCTTCTTATCCTTCGCGTTCCTTCCTTCTGTACCACCTTCAATTTCTTCTTCATCTCCTTCAATTGCCTGTTCAACATTCAACAACCCCCCACTGTATTTGTTAGCCCCCAACCCGCGCAGAGCGCGATTCACGACCCACCCGCGAACACTTTGATCCATTGACCTCACGTACCTTCATATCCAGACATGCCGAACCGAATCACCCCTTGGGATACCCCTGTGACGACCTCTTCTTTCTCACTCATGACCTTTTCCCTTTTTCCCCCTTCCGTTCCGTTGCGTTCAACTTCACATACCACCCGTCCTGCGGAACCCCCTTTCATCCCTCTTCTTGTAGATATAATTCGAATTTTGAACTGAACTTACCACCCCCAATGAATCGCTCGCCGCGTCGTTTGTTGATTCTTGATTCTTGATTCTTGATTCTTGATTCTTGATCCGTTGCTTTATTCTTCTAGTTAAAGAATCGATTGTTAGTTTTGTGTTTTTCGTGCGTTTTTGGGAATGGGAATTTGTTGATACTTGTTACGAAACGAAACAAATGCATACGTACGCACATTCTTGTCGAGCAAGAGTCTGAATGATATCTTTTTGATGAAAGGATCGGGTGTGCGTTGTGTGTGCATCTGGGGCGAGGGGTGGGGGGTGGGTGTTCGTGCGTGTTGGGTAAGGCATGTCGTAGATGTTGTGTGTGGTGTTCAGGAATAAGGAGCAGAAAGGAGAGGGAGAGGCAAGCACAAGCCTGCGACGTTCACTTATGGCTTGTCCTGAACAATAAAACCCATACACTCATAAGAAAAGCGAACAAGGATACAAACAAAGGGGAGTGTAATAAAAATAGCCTCAAGCTTGTCGGGATGAAAAGAATTGGGATAACAACAAGCAACGACGACTTACCAGACAAAAGTGAAGATCCTGTTCCTCCTTTCTCCTCGCACCTTCGTTCGCCGTTCGAGGAAAGACAAGAGACATGGGTATGGGCGAAGGGCTATAAGGGCGTGGGTGTGCGTGTGTATAAGATGTGTGCTTGTGTAGGCTTGTTGACGGTTGCTGCATGTTGTGTTCGTCGTCCTCGTCGTGTTCAACGTTCGTCAGCAGTGAGGATGTTGGGTGGCGTCAACGCCACGTGGCGAGCGTGGGTGCCACATTCCCTCTGGCGCTCGCTTTGAACTTGAACTGCTTCAACCGTGACGACGACACCGAGGAGAGTTGCTCTGCGTTTGTACAAATTGTACTTTTTCCTGTCTTTATCTCTGTATAATCTGGACTTGTTTGGGTTTCTCTGCGTTCGAACCTGGATATCGAGTGGAACAGACGAGCAAACACCTCCCACGGTAAGTCTTCCTCTCGGAGTCGACTTGCATTGGATATGGATGAAGGAGTATTTGTCTCTTGCGGGAATTCTCGAATGTCCCCCCTGTTGACTGCCCAAGAGCACTACAGTGTATCTGAGAACTTGGCTCTAGAGTACGCTGATTCCGAGCACCATGCACACGGCGGTTCAGTGATCGCTCTCAGCTCTGTCTTATTACGATTCACAATAACATTGGAATTCATCATAGTCCAAGCAGTCTGCATGTTTGCCTCTACCACCCACCCATTTTCTTCCATTCCATTTCGCTGACGACGCGAAATAATACCGTTTACGCAGATTTGGTTCCTACACAGCCGCCTCACATTATCGCCGCGTCCGTACCGAGACCACGCAATCTCTTACGAACTTACGAAGTACAAAGTCGGGCCTGATAGACAGGCATATCTGGAGTATACCAATACATTGACGCCGGAGTCATAGAACTATACCACGAACGGAGGACCCGGATGGACGTCGACATGGTTCAGATTCAGTCGAAGTCGCAACCATTACTCCCGTAAGTCCATTCCCATTCCTCTCTTTTCTGTTCTCTTGAACGCTCCTCATATATAGCCTCCGTTACAGCGACAAGTCAATGTCGTCTACGTCACAAACAACACCTCACGCTCCTCCTACCTCCGATCTCTCGAACGCCCCACCTTCTTCGCAGTACGAACTCAACTCTCCAATCTGGACTCGGCTCCCCGTCGAACTCGTTTTCGCTACGCTCCTGGACCTCGCGCTTTCTCTACCCGTCACTGAACCCCTCCCCCCTATTCCTACCAGGTCCAGCCCGCCATCACCGTCTCTCGACGGACCAAGTTCACCTACCAATGACGAAATGCTTCCGAAAGCCACTACCGAACATCACGAACGACACGAACACGAACAACCAGACCCCCATCACATCCCAATAACCTCCCGCAAAGACCTCCTCCTCCTCTCCTCCTCCGTCCGGCGCCTCGTCTCACCCACGATCTACACCTCCCTCATCCTCCGCGCGCACGCCCAAGTCCTTGGCTTTGGGGCGCTCTTCCTTCCGAAGAGGCCTGTGTTCGGGCAGTTGGATCCTGTTATTATTAGCGTTCCGTGGATCAGGAATCACGCTCTCCCTGGCCCCTCCTCCCTGAACCCTAACTTCGACACTAAGCAGACCCAGAAACCAATCCAGAAACCTAAACCCCTCTCCCTAGCCCTCCCTCTCCCGCCCTCGCTCCCCTCCCTCGAATCCACGCTCGAATCTCTCGCCTCCCATGGTACCTTCTCCGCCCTGCAAAACCTCGCTCTCACGCCCGCAGTACACGCCGCGCATGGGTATTGGATGCGGAGATGGGTGAGGCCGAGGGCGGTGATGATTTTTCAGGTTGCGGGGGGATGTGGCGCTGGCGCTGGGGGCGGCGCTTTCGGTGCGTTAACTAGTGCTGGTGGAGGGGGTGGTGGGGCAGGGGATGGTGGGGGTGTAGGAGGGAGGAGAACGTATGGCGGACGGACCGAGATCAACTGGCGCGATCGTACCTTTTCCAATGTTGAAGACCTCTACACATGCACCCTCCGCGCCTTCGGAACCAGCTCCATCGCAGACCTCATCATTCCTTCCATCCCCAGTTCCAGCTCTAACCCTATCACCGTCGTCCTTCCGAACAGCGTCAGTGGTCATGGCGAGGGAAAGTTGAAGAGAATAGCCCTCTGGTGCGAGGAACGTAGGCTTAATTACACACTCGATCAAATCGAAAGCACATTTTTCGAATCGAAGGAAGAAGACCCGTTCAATCCATTCAATCCTCCTCGTGATAGCGACCGCCCGCCAGCCATCCAATTCCTCGACATGATAGTCCTACACGTGCGGCCTCATTCGCCAGACGTAGATAAGGCGGGATTGGAGCGAGGAGAGGGGATTGGATGGATGGGTGTTTTTGAGGAGAGGGTAAAGGATGTGAGTGGGCGGAGAAACGTCGATTTTTTGAGGGAGGAGAAGTTTTTTGTTGTTCCGGATATGGCGCCAGTGAGGTATAAGACTGGGAGGATGGAGTGGAAGTCGGTTGTTGATGGCGGGTTTGGTCTTGGTCCTCATCAACGCTCTTCCACTTCGAACTCGGATACCTGTGACGGTACTGGCGGTGGTGGTGGCGAAGGCGAGCCCCTAGGGACAGGCGACGTATGGGCTCGAGCGAAGGAATGGCGGATGTTAGCAGGCGAGGGTTATGAGGCTATCGTACCTCCTCAGGGACGAGAACGAGGTGGTGTATCTCCGTTTAGATATGATTTCGGGTTCTCGTTCGTCGTTGGGCCCGGCGGCGCTCTTCTCCCTTCCGCCACCAGCACCAGCACCAGCACCATCCCCCCTCCCCCTCCCACTGCCACGGCCTCCTCCTCTATCCCAACCGCCGCCACCACCGCCACCCCCTCAACCCCCACGCAATCCCGCCTCCTCAAAATGCTACACATCTGGAACGCCACGGAGGAGCAATATCGCACAGCGAGCATGGAAGGCTGGTTCAGAGGCGGAGAGTGGGATGTCGAGTTGGGTGCGGAGGGGATGGAAGGAGGTGGGGCGGGGGGATGGGCAGCGATGAGTGGGGGAATGGGGGGTGGGGTGGGTTGGAGGACTGATACTCGTGAGTTCTTTTGTTTTGTTTTAGGGAGGTGGCGGTGGCGAGGTTTGTTTGTTCAGACGATGCAAATGACTGACGCTTTTCGGTTTTCTTTTGTAGCTTGGCCCGGGCCTTGAATCCATTCATAACTATACGCTTGTTCCACCGCCGATGCTCCGGCTTCTACCCCTCGAGGAAACCTCCACTTCTCCTGCAATGAATCGTCCACCGGCAGCCACGACACACGTCCTTCGACCCAGTCTCGATGCGACGTTTAGTGTATGTTGTATCTGTCTTGCTTTGTTTTATCTCCCAAACCTGTTGTTGTTCTTCTGTTTGTTTTTCTATCAACGAATAAGGGGGTGCATGTACTCTAACGCGATGCTGATCGAATGTACGAGAATTGAAGCTATCGCTTCGTTGGGCTACGGAAGAGTGGCGTGACGTCTTCAAACTGTGGCACCGATATGGGATGCTGCTGTGAGTCATTTCGACGCGCTTGTCTTGATCGAATGCTTCGACGTACACAGTGCCGTCACCCATTCAGTGCTTGGCCCTCATATGAGTTCCTTCGGTACGTCCACTCCACTCCACGAAGACTGGTCCATGATCCATGGCGATTCCGAGTCTCGCGTCTCGTGTCTCACGTCCATCGAATTTCTTGCCCCTATAGAACCAGGCGAACGAGCACATTCTAGTCCACATGCATACATCTCGTCCATTCATCCTCTGAGTCTTTGACGGCATCTGAACACTTCTCCTTTTCATATAATATCATTATGGGAGAACTTGACCATCGATAACGCCCTCGTACACGTACACTTCCTCTCTCGCGTACATATACTGTGGACTGAGGATAGTGAGTACGTCGCTCGAACTTCCTCTTTCGTGCTCATGAAGTTTTTCATCTCATTTTCCCCCTGTTTGATATAGTTCTTTGGATTACCCTTTCCCTTCCCTTCCGAACGTCCAAAATTCAAACCGTAACTCAACCACACTTGCGCCTCACCTTCTCCCGACTTCGATAAACGTATCTACCCTCCGAAACCAGTCGTTTGCATCCGTATCCGCCTCTTCCTTCGACGTCTAGACAGTCATTACCGCTCACATAACCCTATTTCCTTTTCTTCGGTTTCTTCTCTTTCCTTTTTCTCAACGCATACACCGACAGTCGCTCGGCGACATTCACACCATCCAAAACCGTGCTTCGCGCCGATTCTCCCAGCTCTCACTGACTCGGAGGCCCACATGCATGCGTACACACGGTCTTTTCATGTATACATCCCATATCATATTCATATCATCATATCCGAGTCTGAAGGTTCAATCACCACCCGACCGCTTTGACGACACGAGATGATGATATCCCCACGTTCATTTTCAAGCTTCGCGTTCATTTCAGCCTGTGGTTATGTACAGTTATGTACCCGCCTCCCACTTTTACGTTGTCGGCGCAAATGGCGATGAAAAGAAGGAGTGAAGGAACGAAGAAGGAGTATGATATGGCACGGGGCGCAAGAACAGCGCTGCTTTTGGAAGGTTCGTGTCAATACTGTAAATTTGTCTTTTACCACCGGGAAGCCTAAACACAATTTCCTTCCCTCAGAGTACATGGAAGGGTTCTCGGGGACCCGTGCTGTGTGAAGATACATGCTGGTATGTAAGCTACTTATGCCCGCTTTGAATGCTCTTTCGACTGGAAGAAACGCACGAGTCGGCGGGGTCTCAGGCTCATTTCGTCTTCATCCTGGCGTTGGGGTATGTGGGCCCGGCGGCTCGTTGGTGGTCTGATATTGACTTACACATATAGGTACAGGGTATGTATTGATACCTTCCAGTGTGGAAGTGAACTCGCCCCGAAATACCGAGGTTTTTCTGCGCCTTCATTCCGTCCACGCTCGAGGAGCGCAATCTGCACCCGAGCATCTCCCCGTTCTTTGCTTTGATCCACGGAGGACGCTATGTATTCGAACTCATGATGATCGTATCATCCCGAACATCATCACATGCGAACGTATGTACTCGTACATACTACGGATCTCAATCCGCTAATACTGATCCGCTCAAACCTGCAGCATCTCCCGCCGCCACGATCAAAGCGATAAAACGTACACGAACACGGTCCGACGACGTTGACGTTTAATATTCGGCTCTTCACAGAAATTTTCTAGTGACGTCGATGATAGCAGCAGGTTCATCTTGGACGGAGGCAAAGCAGTAAGTACGTACGAAATTCCGTGATGCCAACAAATTGTTGAGATATTAGCGAGAGTGTGTGCACACTCCGCCATGGCCACCCGACCGTGCAACGCGCTTCAGCGATGACTTCACTGGCACGGGCGCAAGGTCCGCCTCGAGGGGGAGATAAGGGAAGTATGGAATGGCGGGATGGCTGACCGGTCCTGTGGTTCTGCTCGAGGCTATTTTGTTCGACGGATGCGGTTACAGCGTCTGATCGCCACACTCCTCCGACTGGGTTTTTGTTGTGGATTACCGAGGTTGATGCTGTTATGTACGTCCGTTTACTGGTTACTTTGTACTTATGTCCCGTCTTCTCCTAGGTTTCCGACATCTATACAGGTACACCATTGAGCTGTAGAGTCGGACCTACAATTATCAGTATCGGTGTGGCGATACGGTCAGAATAGCACGGTCCGATATTCGTGCATGCAGGCAGCCCGGCGAGTATCCTGACAGGCGACGTCGATGATCGAACCCAGCGCTATGGACCCACAAACTTCGTCTCTTCAACCTTCCTCATTCAGCTATTCATCCACAGCTCTGTCGCGTGAGTCGTACCTCAGGTTCACCCGTACCGGACATACTGTTCCATTCCCGTAGCCATGGCTGCCAATTCGGACGCTGATTCTTCGACGGCGATCTCAACTTGCAGGACAGCTTCGATATGCGAAAACGGTATAAACATCGTTTTGTGGGCGCGTGTTGGTCGTAAGATTGGAGTCGCGCAAAAACATCAGCATCACGTGAAATGTGACGATTGTGTGACTTTAGCTTATCCGTTTGTCACAGCGAAGAAATACAAGAGCCATCGTGCACTCCCTTCAAACATGAAAGCCATCTTGGACGAGTTCGAGGAGACGGCGAGAAACCGCGAGGAGAGGGAGCGAAAGCGGAGGCGGAAGTATTGAATGGACACTTTTAAATATATATTCTTCGGCTTTTGGTACACTCTAGAATGTTACACCCCATATTCCTGGTCCCTAATGGGAGCAGGTCTTGCGTTCACTTGAATAACCACATCAGGACAACACTCTCACGCTTTCCATGGCCCAGCCCCCCACGCGGGCCTACCCACGCGAGCAAAAGACCTATCGACGTCTTCACCCTCCTCCTACCCCATTTGGACAATCTCAGCCACCCACGGGATCCCACCCACGCGAGCAAAAGACCTATCGACGTCTTCACCCCTCCTACCCCATTTGGAAGCTATCAAGTCCCGCGCGAGCGCGAACGCTGCGAACTCTTCCCGCAACACTTGATTCTTATGTTTTCGTGTGCATTCATTATTTTCCCAATTTTATTCTCCTTCGTGATCTTTCAATCCAATTGCATGGTCTATTTTCGTCCCTGCTTTGACATAGCGCGACCTTACAACCTGGCCGATATGAACTACAACATGATAACTTGAACACTTTGATCTAAGGACCGAAACAGAATATGATTATGACAGTGGCGCTGACGACTGGGAGGATGACGGTTGGTTGGTCCGTGAATCTGAATCAGACGAGGCAGACGAGTACTAGTGGCGGCTTACATGCCAATGGGGATGAGGACGGCTGCTGGAATTGCTTAAACGGTTGGTTGTTGCAAGATCGCGCTATTAATGCTGTGGTTTTATTATTTTATATTTAATGTGATGATGTGTTGTGTCTTTTGTGTTCTATGAATCCACTCATGAGACACTTAACTGGATCTACGTCGTACCTCGTACATGACACCTGGCCTAAGAATCGCGACCGTGACGCTTGTTGCGTTGGTTTTCACTTAATATTATAGATGCAACGTGATCATTATGTCACGCTCCAACCAATAGGGACCAGGTGGCGCCCGGAGGGCAAGTGTATTAGACAAACGTAGCATGGTAATAGGCCACTTTCGTCTGACAGTGACAGTCTTTCGAGAGCGACTTGGAGATTCCACATTTGGAGCAAAAAAACGTGGCCACGAAGGCTGCAAGTTTACCGTCAGCACCGATGCGGTACGCTTCTGCAAACCTGAACGAGCGAGCGACGAATCTGGAGCATGGGAAAAGAAGTGTCAGGGGCACGCGGTGGCAGTGACTATCAAAGCGTCGAGAAACGCACTTGCGAATCATGACGAGATCGCTTGCGACCTCGTTCAAAGCGCTCTTCACATACCCCTCGAACTCATGCTCCTTCGTCGTCTTGGGCATCTCTCTATACCTCCTCTTTGCAGCCCCCCAACACTGCTCAATCGGATTCAACTCACAGTGAAACTTCGGCAAGAAGATCACCTGGAATCCACGCTTCTTGCAGTGTAACTCGAGCTGCGTCTCAACTCCAACGAAGTCGGGCTCTTCGTAAAGGATCCGGCGACAGCAACATAGTCGACGTGACTTGTCCAGAGACGGTGCACACTTGAAGTTCTTGCATTCGGCTCGCAGGTTGGCGGCATTGTCGAAACCACGCTCGATGAGGATAGCGGCCATTCCCTTGAACTGGCCTGGGTGAGTGGGATGATCGTCGGGGAAATAGAGGGACTGAGGTACGCCGTTATGAATTGCTCCGGTATACTGTACATCCCTAATTTTCCTGAGTTTTCCGTGCTCATCGTAGAGACGCTTGCCGTGCGAGTCGAAGACGTTTCGCTCTGCAAAGTATGTAGCGCTCGGACCCTTTGGCATACGACGAGCGGATAGGGCGCCATCCGGACGCTTAACGTGAGACGGTGCGTTATCGTAGGCGAAGACATGTTTCACGTTGGGCCAGTGCTTGCTGCAAATATCCATTGCAGTTGTTGCGTGGTCGCAGATATCCTCGCAGGTGATGTAACCGTCCTTGTTCTTTCCCGCACGGACGAAAACCTGGGCTGAATCTACTCCATCTGGCGAACGCAGGAATCCGAAATCTGCAGATACGAAATCCGCAACCATAAGAGATGTGCCTTCGGTCTTTGGCTTTGGCTCTGCTGTCTCGCTCTTGTGGACCCATCGCACGATTCTACGATCGTTCATATAGAACGTACTCTCGTCCTGCCACCAAATCACTACCCATACAGCCTCAGGCCCTCCCCGTGCCTCTTGGAGTGAGTCGTCCCAGAATCTGATGTTTCGAGAGAGTTCGGCCAGTGTGGGCAGGTATTTCTCTTGACGGTAAGCAACAACGTCCTCTCGTTCGTGTCCATCGACATATTGACCATCCGGGCGTTTCGTCCAGCGATAGTCCATGAGATGCATCCAGCGTTGGGCAGTCGTGAGAGAGATTGTGTGTGTCAGGTTATATCTCGCCTTGACATCCGGTGTGGCGAGATAGTCGCATATGTCCTGGGCACGGACATATTTGCCGATTGATTGAAGGTGAGCAAAGATCTCTTGAGCGAGCTCGCCCTCGTCGAGTAAACTCGTGCTCCAGGTGCCGTAAAGATTGAAGGGAAGGTTATCGCGGTCCTCGATGAATGCTCGGGTCCATTCACGGATTCTTCTAGCGGTCCACGGGCCTCTAGCGAAGTGAACAGCAGTATCGAGTGAAGCGGCCGTCCATGGTCGATGCAGTCTCTGGTTGGTAGACGTGAAGGTACGTAGGTGCATTTGTATCATCATCAGCCGTCGTCGCAAAACCTCATCGCCAGGGAACGGGAAAGGTTTATAGCCCTTTCCGCTCACTCGACGTGGGCTCAGAATCGTGGTGACGTCCATCAGTGCCTGAAGAGCGACCTCGCCAGACGGCGTCCAGCAGTACGGTGTCGGAGTGATCTGAGGTTCGAAGGGAAGATTGTCGGGAATGAAAGGCTGCCCGGGGACATATTGCGAGAGTACGATAGGTGGCTGAATGGACGTCGAAAGACCAGCAGAGGTCGATATTTCAGGGAATGACAGAGGTGAACCCTGAACTATGGGTATGTGCTCCTCTCTCCAGTCTTCACCTTCAGTCCAGTGTTCCTCGCAAATATCCTCGGGCCTGTCGTTCCTGAACACTACCTCTTCCTCTGTACCACAGCTGCCAGAGTCCTCGCTGTACAGGAAGAAGCCCTGGCCATTGTACACACCTCTGTCCCGTGCTGCGTTCTCTCTCTGCTTGACCATATCCTCATCCTCAACCTCCTCGACCCCTTGCCCGCCAAATACTCCGGAAATATTACTCCGGCGAGAGGCCATAGGATCCATGGATGACTGACCAGTCAGGACTTCGTCTGAGCATCCTTGCTCGGACGATGACGTGGACACGTTTGAATAAGTTTCTTCCATAGATGCATAGCTAGCCGAAGGAAAAGGATTGGTTCCTGCCTCAGGAGGTACTATCGATGGAAATTCTGAATAGGAATCAAGGTGGGTACGCCCAGGGCGAGAAGAGCTCTTGAATGGAGTTAGGCGACGTAGCATGCTCGTTAACGATAATGAGCTTTTGTTCTCGGGTGTGTGAGGGCCATCTGATCCACGGTGGTTTAACAGTCTTTCTTCTTCATCTCCAAGTGCTAGTACATCTGTTTCGGTATCGGTAATTGTGTCCTAGTCCTTGTAAGCTACATGATGTTGGAGTTGGATTCTGGTGGCACCCACCTCGCTCAACGATGATTTACGCTTCATCGGCAGACGAAGCTTCTTCTTCGCAGCTGATCCCAGGTTCTGCCAGCGTCGTTTCAGGTATCTCTTTCGGTCGGGCATTGCAGATACAGTGAATTGTTTTTATTCAGAGTGAAGCGGGAGGAGACCTCGTCGCCACCGTTGTTTATTACGTCTTATTTATCGTTATTTACTCCAATATTTATTTCGTGTGCCTAGGTTTTCTTCGAGGATGTGAAGACAACGAGCTCGCAAGTGAAAATTTGGCGACCATCAAAATCTCAGGATGTGGTATGCCTACAACTTGATGGTTCTCGATTGGCAAAGAAGCATTTAGTTGGAGTGGTATCTTGCGATGTAACGCCTTGTAACGCTTTACTTTCCGAACAGGGCAGTCGAGAACAGTGCCACATCACGTGATGCTGATGTTTTTGCACGACTTCAATCTTATATGTCCTCGCGTGACCACGAGGCTACGCTGGCGTCAGTAGCCGAGTTCGGAAGGTCCGGCCCATGATTTCCATTCTCTGCTTTTCCACGACGCTTTTTCCTTCTTCTGCTCATCTCATTCTGTTTCCGTGTCGCCACCTGAGTTCGAATATTATTTCCACCGGGGTCCCGTTCTTGTGCTGTCGACGGTTCAACCTCATGTCCTCCGCATAGCGATATATTGACGGAGGCAAGACAGGTACGACACGCGTGAGCGCAGTGCGCCTCGAGGCGAGTAGAGCAGATCCGTCTCCAGTTTTTCTCCCTGGTACCTCAGGCTGCCCTTTGCCCAACTGTACGTATGATTGTCTAACTCAAGGTATTTCGATCCCCTTTGGGATTATGTGCTGCAATGAGCAGTGTTTGACATACATATGTTTTCGTATCCAGGAGCAAACACTTGCAGGCTTCGCGAGGCTATGCATGCATGACGCACATCATCGCGTCCACTATTCCGAGGATCTTTCGCGTCCTTCGTGCTGCTGAGTTTCGCTGTTGGCACTAGGATACGTACGCACGGGACGGAAGTATCGGGTTTTTGGGAGCTTTGCGTCCGATGTACTCCGCTCTTATGCTGACGATCCGTCTGATTTACGACAGCGATACACACGAACCTACTGAACATCCGTCAGCTGTACTCCGGTCCTTTCCACCAGCGAGATGGTTCATGCAATTTCGGTCCGTATCCTCCTTTCTTATCCGTGCAACACTCTACGTCCACCTGCGCCGCTCGCCAGGTGTGCTCTTTCTCGAAGCTGTCGGCAAAGACATCCTTTGCGGTGGGCAAATGTGGCATATGATTGTCGATGGATCGTGTTGTCCATTTCAAGCGACGATTTATTCACCACGAGTTTCTTCGACTGCGAGACTGCGTCCTTGCCATGCGTCGACCTCTTCCGCTCTGTCTTTCGAATTCGCTTATCTTCTAGCGGGACATGCTCGTCATCTTCAGCCGTCCATCCGAAATATCATATCCTACACGCGTGGCACCTGTCCTCTCGCAACCTAACCTTCCTCATCTGGCTACATGCCTTCATTCTTCGTATGCTTGTCGTATGCACTGTCCACTGCCAACGGCGACTAAACCATCCAGATAACATTTCCTCATTCTATGAAACGGAGGGGCAGATCTCGTCTTGATGCTGCGATAGGCTTTTTGACTATGCAACTACTCCCAAAAGCCTCTTCCTCGGAAAGTTTCGGAGGTTGTCGTTTGCTCTGAGGTCTGAGATCGACGTTTCTGGGATCCGGCGATGATTGTTTGCGGGTATGCTCGTGTTTGTCGCTGGCCTCTGATACCTCCGTTCCTCTGCTTCCGTCTTATGTATTGCAAATGCTGAAACGGACTATGCAGAGCTCATCGCGTGTCCTGCTTGGCAGCGAAAGGCTTCATCATATGATGCTATGGTGTTACTTGTCTATTTTCTGAACGCATGTTGGCGGTATAGGGTGGTACTGCGTCATCGACGTTAGTACCAACAGTATCGCCACGATCGTTCATGGGCTGCGCTAGCAGCGCCGCCAGAGCCTGCAGGAAACATGCAGGCTCTCAACTCCACAGGCACAGCCTAGTTGCATGCTGTCTTATGCTCTCATTGTCTATAACTCGTCGTTATGACTACGACCTGGTACTCTTCCGCCTACCACCACCACCGACACCCCGGCACCGCCCAGGACCCCGACTCCTTGAATCTCTCTCGTTACCCGCTGCACTTTTCGTCCTCTTAATACGTCTCGATATTCTCCATAGCCCTTCGCATAGCCACTCTCTTGCATTTTCTGTCCCTCTTTGAAGTTTAGTTCCCAATGTCGAAGCCTAAACCCGTCGACAAGTCGGCTTCCGCCACTCGAGACCGGGGTCTCACCCCGCCCGCCGGGTCCCGCCAGCCCACCCTCACTGAAATCCTCCATCGCGATACCTCCCCTGCCCTGTCTCAGTCTCAATCCTCTGCCATCGGTCCTGACGAGGTTGCCGATGCGAAAGCCGCGCTCAAGCAGTTCGGTCTTCCCGAGAACCCAGCCACGATTGCCAACCTTCGCACGGTTCTCCTTCGCATCCGTGACACCAAGGTCAGCAACCGCGCCCTCCCCGCTCCCGCCGCCGCCGCCATTGGCCATGTTGCCACACTTCTGGGATCTCTCGACCACGACTTTCAGCGCGATGCCCTCGTTGAAGCTGTCACCCGTGGCGTCGCTGAGCGCCTCCGCCCCGTCCTCGATCAGATCGGGCCCGCTGTCTCCGCTGCTGTCGCTCCACTCGAGTCTGTCATCCGCACCTTGTCCTCCACGGTAGAGGACGATCTCACTGCTGTTCACGAGTCTCTCCAGTGCATGGATCAGTTGAAAGTAGTCGCTTCTGGACTGAAGGCTACATCTGCTGAATTGTCTTCCGCTTCTAAGAGTATTTCTGCTGGGCCCCCTGACTTTGCTCGGGTGCCTGGTTCGGTCCCTTCTTATCGGGATGCTCTGGTGAACTCCTCTGTCTCCGGCTATGGTTCTGCTAGTGGGTTGGATCCGAAAGTTGTCCGGCAGGCGGTACTACAAGCCCGTCAGGTCACTATTGATTTCGGAGCTGTGAAGGACAATGATCCTATCCTGACGAGTTCTATCTCTGAGTTACTTGCTAAGGCAAAGGCTTCCGTCGTTTCTTTGAACCCACCCGTCCCTGCTACCGTGCTAGCCGCCCACCGGGTGCGCAGGACTGGAGCTGTGTTTCTCCTCGATACTAAGGAGGCTGCTGACTGGCTTCGCTCTGGAGAGATCTGCACCCTATTTGCTTCCTGTTTCACATCTACCGCATCTGCCAGAGATCGGGTTTTCCCTGTCCTTGTTCGCTTCACGCCCGTAGCCTTTGATTTTGATGATGCAGCTTCTTTACGGGCCTTGGAGGAACACTCCGGACTAGGCTCAGGTACTATAATCGGTGGCCGCTGGATCAAGGCTGTTGATCGTCGCCACCCTACTCAGTCGAGGGCACACTGTGTTCTCTATACCACGTCGGCTGAGGCCGCGAACTCTCTCATCTCCGGGAATGTTGTTATATTGGATTGTTTGGTAGAAGTGGAGAAGTTCAAGAAAGAACCGGTCAAGTGCTCCCGTTGCCATCATTATGGGCACATGGTTGCGTCTTGCAAGTCTAGTGCTGATGTATGCGGATCCTGTGGAGGTGCTCATCGCTCGTTCAAATGTACTGCTTACAAGACCGTTCATTGCGTTTCTTGCAACTCAGATTCTCACGCCAGTTCTGATAGGCATTGCCCAACCTTCCTCCAGTTGTGTGATGATTATGATATGCGCAACCCAGACAACGCTATGCCTTTCTATGTTACGGGCGACCCTGTCACGCACTGTGCGGCCCCGCCTCGAATTCCGCTTCAGGAACGCTTCCCAAAGGCCTTTGCAGTCGAAAAGACGGCTCAACGTGATACACGTCCTCCGCCTAACCGTCAGCGTCAGACTACACTATCAGAGTGGCAGCGTCCTGCCCCTCCTCATTTGGACCGCCGTCCCGCCCGTCCGCTTCAGTCCACACCTAATGAATATCATGATCCCGATGGCCATGGGCATCTCGGCCCTGTCACGTCCTCTAACGCGACTCCATTGGGTTCCCGATGAATGGGCACAATGACACCACCTTTTCGAAGCTGCGTTTATGGCAACAAAACGTGAATGCTTCCAATGTTACGCAGTTTGGCTTGTTCAACGACCGCTCATGGGCAGAATATGATGTCCTCGCACTCCAGGAACCTTATCTTGACTATCTTAACAACACTCGTGCCTCTCGAGACTGGCATGTCGTGTACCCGTCTACTCATCTGACCTCTGATCAAATCTCCCGTTCTATCACATTCGTTCGTTCTAACATTGCCGCTACCTGTCCCTGGGAACAGTTCTCTTTTCCGTCCCCAGATGTCACCGTTATCCAATTTCGAGTCCCGAGCTTGCGGCCGGGTCGACATGGCCGACCAGCTTTTGACTCAGTGACTATCTTTAACATCTACAACGACGGTGCCAGCACTGTCACCGAGGCAGCTCTTCGCGAGTTTTTCCGTCTGAATCATGCTCTTCTATTTCCTTCCCCCAATTCGCACATCATATGGCTCGGCGATTTCAACCGTCACGATCCTGCTTGGGATAACCCGGAGGATGTTCGTCTATTCACACCGAGCGCCCAGGAGGCCTCTGAACGTTTTATGACTCTTTTATCTGACCTTGATTTGCGCATGGCGCTTCCTGCCGGGATCCCTACACACCGCCATTTCGTCTCTAAGCTCTGGTCTCGGCTGGATAATGTCTTCTGCACCCCTCATACTCTTGATCTTTTTATTCATTGTGACACAAAGCCAGAGCTGCAGGGGCCTACCACCGATCATGTACCCATTGTCAGCATCTTGGACCTTTCCCTTGCGCATGTGGAACAGGCCCCCTCTCCAAATTTTCGTCTCGTTGATTGGGCGGCTTTTCGGGCGAACTTAGAAGAACGTTTAGCCTCATCCCCGTTACCTGTTGTTTCGTATCTGACCTCTGAGGAGGAGTTCATCCGAGCAGTCTCTACCCTCACTTCATGCATTCAGACTACTATTGCTTCTCATGTTCCATTGTCTCGTCCTTCTCCTCATTCGAAACGCTGGTGGACTCGTGAACTAGCAGATCTGCGAAGGGACATGACGCGCACGGCTCGACAGGCCTACAAGTTCCGAGATCTTCCGGGACATGTGTCTCATGCAGTAGCGGGCGAGGCAAAGCGGCAGTACAAGTTTGTGCTAGACTCCACCAAGCGGCATCACTGGAAGGATTGGTTGGAGAATATCACCGGCCCTGATCTCTGGACGGCAAACCGGTTTATATCCACCCCTTTGGGCGACGCTGGGAAGACCAAGATCCCTCCCCTTAAGGTCTCGCAGGCGGACGGCAGCACCATCGTCGCTTCTTCCGAAGCTCAGAAGGCTGAGGTCCTGGCTAAATCGTTCTTTCCTCCACGCCCAGCAGAGTCTTCCGTGCCGACTGACTTCATATACGATGATCCCATCCCTGGTACCTATCACAACTTCTCACGGGCGCAGATACGGGCCCAGGTTTCAAAGCTCAGCCCCTACAAGGCACCGGGTCCGGACGGTATACCTAACGTTGTCCTTATGAAGTGCATTGATGTCATCATCGATCGCATCTTCTTCATATTCCGTGCCATCTTCACGCTCCGGACCTATTACGGGCCTTGGAAAGAGTTTCTCACTATTGTTCTTCGGAAATTTGGTCGGGCGGCCTACGATCTTGCCAAGTCCTTTCGTCCAATTGCTCTGCTCTGCACACTGGCCAAACTCCTCTCTGCTCTAGTTGCAGGCCAGCTCTCCTATCTGACTGAGCGCCATCAGCTCCTCCCAGCTACACACTTTGGCGGACGTCCGGGGCATACCACGACGGACGCCATGCACTACCTTGTACATCACATCAAACACTCTTGGCGTCAGGACAAGGTCGTTTCCGTTCTCTTTCTCGACATCGAGGGTGCTTTCCCCAACGCCGTTCACGACCGCGTCCTCCACAACATGCGTAAACGCCGGGTCCCGCTACCTATTGTCGACTTCGTCGGTCGAATGCTGGCAAATCGTCGTACTCGGCTGCGCTTTGACAACTTTACCTCGGATCCCTTCGTTATCGATAATGGGATTGGTCAGGGGTGCCCATTCTCTTTCCTCATCTATATCTATTACAACGCTGATGTTCTGGACATCCCCGAGGGCCCGAACGAGCTCGCCTCCGGTTATGCGGACGACACCATCTTCATCGCAACTGGAAAAACCTTCGAGGAGACTCACCACACCTTGGCGTCCATGATGACCCGCCCGGGTGGCGGGGTCGAATGGTCGCGGACTCACAACTCTCGGTTCGAACCCAAGAAGCTCGCGCTTGTTGACTTCACTCGAAATAAGGTCATGCCCCACCCTCCTCTGGTCATCCCCGATCTCGCCATCGTTCCGTCTTCCCCCTCTGCAAAGTATCTCGGGGCTCACTTCGATCGGGAGCTTCGGTGGCATGTTCAGGCTCAGTACGCGGTGAAGCGAGGTTTGGACTGGACGCTTCAGCTCCGACGCCTTGCCAAGCCATCTAGCGGTTTGTCGCCTGGTCAGATACGGCGTCTTTTCATTGCGGTCGCTCTACCAAAGATGGGTTATGCTCTTGATGTATGGTGCTCCCCCCTTATCGATACCGGAGGAACGCGTCTGTCAGGCTCTGTCGGTCATGTCAAGGCTATGGCCCGCGTTCAGCGTCTTGGTGCTCTTGCCATCACCGGTGGCCTCCGTACCTCTCCCACCGCCGTTCTCGACGCTCATGCCTATCTTCTACCAACCATGCACTGGGTGGACAAGATTTGCACTCGAGCTGCTGTACGAATTGTGTCCCTTCCCACATCTCACCCGCTGTTTCCCATCATGCGCCACTGTGCCCGGCACGTCTCCATCGCCCGTCACAGGGAGCCGCTCCATGACCTCTTCCGCCTCACCAGGATTGTCCCTGATCGAATCGAGACTCTCGCACCTGTCTCCCTTCGCCCAGGGTCTTCGCTCCCATTCACGACCATTATCGCTGACTCCAGGGAGGCCGCTGTCGCATCTGACGCCACTCAGACGAACGTGATTCGCATCTACTCGGACGGCTCCGCACTTGAAGGCAAGGTTGGTGCCTCGGCGGTTCTCCTTCGACTGGGACAGGCCCCCCGGATGCTCCACTTCCATCTGGGAAAGCTTTCTCACCACACTGTGTATGAGGCTGAACTGGTTGGACTCGTACTCGGCATTCACCTCATCCAGACAGAAGCCGATGCCTGCGTGCACTCCTCCATTAACGTCGACAATCAAAGCGCTCTGAAGTCGCCCTCGACTGCCGCTGCTCACTCCGGTCAACATTTAGTCGACGAGTTCGTGCGCCTTGCGAAGGCTCTCAAGCGCGAGCGTGGCCCATTAGGCTACCGGCTGGAGCTTCGATGGGTGGCGGGCCACGAAGGCGTCGTGGGTAATGAGCTTGCAGACGGGGGAGCTAAATCCGCCGCTCGTGGCCTCTCCAGTGCCTTGGCCGACCTCCCCGCCATACTTCGGTACCCTCTTCCCTACAACTGCTCCGCGCTCGTCCAGTCCTTCACGTCCAAGATCACTAATAGCTGGGCTAGTGAATGGGCCCTCTCCTCACGCTCTCAGCAGTTTCGGCGCATCGGTCCCTCTCTCCCATCCAACGCCTTTCTTAAACTCGTCGACACCCCGTCCCTACGTCGTGCCGGTTCTAGCATCCTCTTTCAACTCCGGTGCGGGCATGTTCCCCTTAACCACTACCTCCATCGATTTGCACTTGTCAATTCCTCCCGCTGTCCGGCATGTGGTGCGGCTGAAGAAACTGTCGTTCACTTCCTTCTCGAGTGTCCGAAGTACCGACATGAACGATACATCCTCCAACGCGCTTGTCGCACTCGTCGACTGGGTCTCGATGTCCTTTTGGATCGGCAGGCCAGCGTCATACCACTTCTGGCTTTCGTGCATGCAACTGGCCGCTTCATTCGCCGCGAATTTGATCCGGGTTAAAGCCCCTTTTCCTCTGTCTCTATCTCTGTTTCCTTTTGTCTTGTTTTTCTTTTCATTTGTTTCGATCCTCTCATGCCCGTTGCCCTTTGACATGCTAAACGCTTTTTACCCACTTTCATGACTGGACGCTAGTTCCCCGGCTCGAGCGTTCGATCCGACTCCGCATCTTCGGGCGTTCGATCCAACTCCGCCTCTCCGCGTTCGGGTGGAAGGATGTAGGAATGTTGTAGTGCTTGCCCTCCGCTCCACCCTCCCGTCTCCGTTACCTCCGTCTTGTTGTGACTGCACCGTGCCTTCTCGCTCCCGTTCTGTTGACGTTCCTCACCATACCACGGTCTCTGTCTGTGTTGACTTGTTCGTTTTCTGCCCGTGTTATCCGAAGTTTCTCGCTCTCTTTCGTCTTACTCCACCGGTCTCTCAGTCCGTTCTCATATGGTCTCTGTGTTGATTCTCGTGCCCGTTCTCGCCGTCTCGTGTCCGTTTTTACATCGTGTCTTATTCCCTTTATACCCCACTGCCTAGTCCTAGTCCTGTGTATTTTCCTCCTCTCCCTCTCCCGCGACCCTCTATTCCGTTTCCGTGCCTATTTGGGTTCCTGTCTGTCTCCCTTACGCTTGTTTTCTCTGTCTGTTTGTACTTCACGCGCGATTCTGTCTTACATAGCGGCCTCTTCGCTGATGGACAATAAATTGGATTCAAAAAAAAAAAAAAAAAAAATAAGACTACGACCTTGACAAAAAAGCGTTGTTGGGTGGGACGGTGACCGTCAACGAACTTACTTACGCCACATGAATGTTTAGACTATTCATTCCTACTAAAGTCGACTATTCATTCAGCTCAGCTTTGAAATTACCTGCTATTGCGTTCCTGTGCATGAGCTCTGCTCATATCGGTCGGCTCGCTTTCGCTAATATGAGTATGGTCGTATCCTCGGATCGACCCGCTGGTCCTGTCATATAGAGCCTCGCGCGTAACTGGAGATGAATGGGTATCGTGAGTCCCTCTCTACTCCTGTCCGCAACTTTGCCCTCCGGTTTGCTATCATCGTGCATCACCTGTCCGATTACTGAATTTCCATTCCTCGAAGACTAGCTCGATGTTATACCCTCAGCCCGCATACTGCTACATTGACCGTATCTTAATAATATCTTCACTTGTGGCAGGCGGTATAAACGGTCGTATAAAGGGCGATATTGGGGGTAAGTATAAGCCGTGGAGTAGCCTTCGAGGTTGAAAAATGACGCCATGGAGTCTCGTATTGCTGAGGATAGCGACCTCCAAATGAGCCGTTATACTCGGATTTCGTGAAGTCCGAAGGAAGCCTAGGATGGACGAACGCTCGCTGCAGATCACGGTCGCCTATGGGCCACAGTGGCGACGGTTCCTTCCGAACCCTTTGCCCTAGTGGGTTCGCATCAAGCCTGCCATGAACTTCGCCTGGAACTTGTAACGATAAGTATTGCCCTCTGCCCAGAGACCGTCACCAAGGGTGCCTGTCAGTTACTCAGGAGGGTTCATATTCGGATGGTAGTGAGTCTTGACCCTCGACTGTAAAATATTACTTACATTCAAATCCCGTCACATATACTGTCTTCAACCAGGCATGATATCGTTGACCTTTAGACCTTGGGTCCTCACCTGTCCTTACAATGATTTGTGGAGAATTATCCAATTCCCGTCTGCCTTGACTCGGTATCTTTGAGCGTTTCTTGTCCCCCGGATTCGGTAAGAAGAGAGTAAAGTACGGCGTTGGAAATTCAGGGCCGTCCGTGGGTAGCCACAAGGCTATGCTATCCTTCCACACGCATTGACAAACAACCCTCAACCCAGATATCATTCTAGGTCTGTGATTACCAGATATTCAAGCATCTATTTCCACCAAGTTGAATCGGGCTGCCCATAATCTCTCAAAGCTATATAGTACTTTGAGGCGCTCCACCCAGAGTCTCTCGACGATGCACATCCTCTCTTTCGAGCAAGGTCCTTCTAGTTCGTCCCAGTTAATGCTAGACGAAGCCTATTCCAGGTCAGTAAATCTCTCAAACTTCCCCTCAAAACTGTGTTGTACTCATTCAGCGGCAGTCCCTTACCAGCAAGGCCATGGACGGACCTGATTCCCTCTTATATCGCCTGCGTATCCCTCGCTTTTCTTCTAGTTCGCGCCGTATATTTGCACAAGGCCGTCAAATCTCACGCGAGCCCCTCTGAGAGCTCACCCGCAGCTAATTCGCGAGGTACAAAACTTGATCTGGGTAGACCAGTCATTGTAGCTTTCAAAGTTGCACGACTGTGCTTCAACATAGCGCTGGTTGTGATTTCTGTGGCGTCAATCCCCCAAGACGGCGACGGCGTCGAAGACGGGAGGTTTTGGCTCATCAATCTCCATTTTTCGAACGTCGCTCTTTGCCTGACATACGTGAGTGCTCACGCGCTCTCCGGGATCATGACTTCATCTGATACGGCGCTTTGAGATATATGCCCTCGGCCTATCCATCATCTCGATAGTTGGTGGGACGAAATTGCAGGCCACAATCTCTATCAACTTGACCATTATCCTTGTGGTCGCCTTTTTTATTTCTGCTCACCGCACTCTGTGGCCCTTTATACTCACGCATCCATCATCAACGCCGATGCCAGGCGTGCTACAGTGGATAGAGACGGCCTTGCTGCTCTTCTCGGGTATTCTATTGCCGCTCCTCTCGCCTAGGCAATATATTCCTTTCGATCCAAAGGTCAGTGCTATACCAGTTAACAAGCTAAAACAAATGCAGAACTTGATTGGCCGCCATGCACAGGAGCCCGTTTCTACGCCCAATTTCGAACAAACCTCGTCCATTTTGTCCCTTCTTACGTACCACTTCCTTGACTCGATCATCTGGAAGGGCTATCTCAATCCCAAAATCTCATATGACGAACTGCCTCCTCTATCCGATTATGATGACGCAAGGAATCTGTTGAAACGAGCGAGCTTGGTATGTAGTATTTTGCTATTGTTCTATGCACTGTAATGATGTTCTGGGGCGATTGGATAGCTTGAGAAATCGCTTGATCGAGGTGAGGAGCGTCACATATTTTGGAGCCTCATAGGGATCTTCAGTAAGCCATCATAAAGTCTCCCCCGCTATGGTCCTCCCTATTCTCAATGATGTCACTCACAGAGTACGAATACATCGAGATGGCGGTCTTACTCGTCCTCGGAGTGCGTATCATATCGTTTCTTCATACGTGTCGAACTAACTGCATCGCATAGCACAGGCTGCCTTCATGGTCCTCAACCCCTTAGCTATCCAACAACTTCTCTCGTAGGTAGTTTGCGTTTAGCATATTACACGTATCTGTGATACCCTGTTCATTGTTCAGATCCTTGGAGAGGCACGACAAGGACTTGGGCGTGAAGACTTGGGTCTGGATCGTCCTACTATTCGTAGCTCCGACCTGCTCTTCGATCGTGCTCGAGCGAAACCTCTTTGTTGGAGTATGTACTTTATTCCTATTCGAGCCGCCGAAGTATGATTACTGAGAAAGAGTATCGAATGTGACAGACTACGACCTTGGTCCAAATGGAGTCGATACTCACGCAGTTAATGTACAAACATACGCTCCGCATCCGGGCCCAAGCGGACGCGTCTCCTTCATCAGAACCATCTGCTGCGGGCTCTTCGAAAGGACGTCCGGACGGTAGTCCTCACGGCCAGAATATCCAAGGACGGATCAATAATCTTGTTATGACGGATATGGTGACCATTGCGCCTGGAAGAGTCATGACGATCCGTACGTTGGACTCTCCCGAAGCTATATTCGTTGCGAAGGAGGATCGCAGCGCTGATGATCTCTCGTATCACATAAGTTTTATGGACACCGTCTTTGGTGGTATTGAGCGTCTGGTTCCTATACGGGGCGTTGGGCTGGAGGTTAGTTCCCTTGGCGCGATCACGATAGTTAGGAGATCAAGTACTTACGACGAGTATCCAGTGCATTCGTCGGCATTGCTGTCATGATCACACTTATTCTGGTCCCGGGAAACGTAGCGAAGGTGCTGCAGAGCACTGAGCGGGAGCTTATGAAGAAGGTATGCTCGTCGATCACCATACATCAATATCTACCTGATGATACTTTACAGACGGATGCTCGTATTCAAACCATCACGGAAAGTATGTTCTCTCGATGGGTCGTGTCATTCATATTTGGTCTTCCTCACAGATTTCTATATCCTAGCATTGAACATCCTGCGTATGATCAAGCTCTTTGGATGGGAGTCGAAGATCAACGAACGCATCTCTGACAAACGTACCGACGAGCTCCGGCTGATTAGGAGAGGACAGCTACTTGCGTTGGTCAGCAGGAGTCTCAAGTACGCATAACGTTCATTCCATCACCTGTCCTTCCAGCTGAGAGTGATACCCAGCTATATCATCCCTCCGTTGACGATGATCGCGACATATTCAATCTACGTGAGTCTTCCACCGACCCGATTGTGCAACAACTCCATAATGTTTTCCTTTCGTAGACGGTCGTCATGAAGCAAGAGTTGACTGGTTAGCCGAATCATTCTGGACTACAATTACATATCTCTAACCAGAAGACTTCTGCTTCCAGCCGCCACTGTCTTCTCATCACTGGCTGGTGAGTTTCTTTTCTGATTGTCTGTATGGGCTGATTATCTCATCGTATTTTTCAAGCGTTCGATATCCTTCGGGAACAGCTGAACCAGATCTTTTGGATGGGACCAAAGTTAATCGCAGGTATGCCGACTCTGTTGACTCCAAGATTGATTACAAGAATTTGAGTACCATCTTATCCCATAGGCAAAGTGTCCTTGGATCGTCTTAACAATTTTCTCCACGATGTGATTCTTTCCGTTCCATACGATCTCGGGGTATGGTGCTGATCCTTCACCGAAGACGAGCCTCTTAGGGAGATCCACCAATGTCGGGGCTACAAACGCTATGCGAGCTCCCAAGGACGACGTGATCGGTTTCAATGCGGTGACTGTCTGTTGGGGAGATAGCCAAAATATTGACCACCCAGTAACGCCAAGAAACGGGGATTTCGCACTTCGGATAGAGCAGGAGTTGATGTTCAAGAAGGGTGTGATTAATCTAATTACTGGCCCCACAGGATCTGGTATGTACTTGTTCCCTTAACTCTATATTTACTACTACATTTTAATCGCATCCACAGGTAAAACATCCCTCCTCATGGCTTTCCTTGGTACGTCCGATGGGCCACCGCCACTCGACCATTAATTTGTGTTCACCATCATGGCTTCCGTGACAGGCGAAATGCGCTGCATCCCTATGACTCCAGCTTCCTGGTTCAACCTTCCTCGCGATGGAGGTGTGGGGTACGCCGCGCAAGAGCCGTGGATTCAGAATATGACGATAACGGTTAGAGCCCGGTGCCCGAACTCGCCAGACAAGTACGACTGATAGTGCAACAGGATAACATCTTATTTGGATCCCCTTACGACGACGCACGCTACAGGCAAGGTAATTCTCCTGATTAACAATCTCAGTTGTTGTATAAGCGCGAGCTGATCTATTCATGCAGTAATCCAACAGTGCGCCTTGGAACAAGATTTGAGGCTATTCGAAGCGGGTGATATGACAGAAGTAGGTGAGAAGGGGTTGACACTGAGGTGGGCGAAATGACATTCGTTTGCGTCGACGATGTTCTCATTTTGAATGTATTCGTGTAGTGGTGGTCAAAAGGTATGCAATTTGTGTCTGATATCGCAGATACAGGGAATATTCAGTACCTTTATACAGGCCCGCTTGAGTCTCGCCCGTGCGATTTACTCAAACGCAGAGATCCTACTTCTCGACGATGTGAGCAATCCAGTGGTTTCATTTTTCTTCTTTTGGTCACTGACAGTGCCTATAGATCTTCGCAGCTCTGGATGTCCATACTTCACGATGGATTGTCGACAAGTGTCTCAGAGGCTCTATGGTACGAGGGCGTACAGTGTTACTTGTGGTAAGTCCTGAAGTCCCCCTCGAGATATTAGACGCAGATACTCATTGACAGTGCTGTCCAGACCCACAATGTAGATATTGCGAAGCCTATCGCTGATTTCGTGGTCACTCTTGGCGCGAATGGAACTACTTCGTCATATGACACTGTGCCGGAAGCGTCGAAATACCAACATGATCACTTGGAGGGGACCATTCATGCAGAGAGCTCGACTCATACCTTTCCAGATAACAATGAACACACAAAGGTTCAAACGGAACAAACGATCCTGAATCCGATCTCGGATGGTACGCTGATAAAGGAGGAGGAGGTTGGTGTGGGACATGTCAGTTGGTCTGCGCGTGAGTCGATACTTTTGCCGTTGAAGCATCAGTTTTACTGACATGCATCCGTAGTGAGGCTGTACTTTGCCAGCCTCGGTGAACAATGGAACGTAATTTTTTGGCCCATCTTCTTCATCGTCGTGCTGGTGAAGCACCTTGCCGCCACGGCTGAGACGTGGTCACTTGGGTACTGGTCCCGGCAGTATGAGACACAACCTGCTTCTGAAGTCAATATCATCCGGTACGTCGTTCTCTGCTTACATCAATCTAGAAGATTGAAGTCTATCAAAATTCCCGATCTCCCAGCTACCTCTCCCTATATATTATTTTGGTGGCCGCTGCTCTGGTCTCTTTCATCGGAGCGAATCTCCTATTCATCCTTGGGTCTCTTCATGGGTCGAAGTCTATTCACCGCCGCCTTCTCAATTCGATCTTAGGGGCAACGTATCAGTGGTTAGATGTTACCCCCGTCTCTAGAGGTGTGTATCATGCTACTATGCATATATAGTCCGCTCAGATCTTGATGTAACTCCAGTCATTACTCGTTGTACCCAGGACATACGAGCGAGTGCGTTGTATTTTCGTCATTGCCATTGCATAATCAATCTGATTACCATCCACGCAGTCGACAGACCCATCCCGGAGATGTTCCTCCAGCTCACCGAGATGACCTTCTCGCTCATGACGAAGCTCGGTACCGTCGTATTCCTCACTCCAGTATTTATCTACCCAGGGATTCTTGTCTTTATCCTCGGTGGATTATGCGGAAAACTATATATTGGATCACAGCTCGCTATCAAGCGACAACAAAACGTCACCAAAGCCCCAATCCTAGCGCATTTCAGTGAGACGCTGTCTGGATTGGGTAAGTGGTCCTTGTCGGGATGGGCCGTTCTATGCGAACTCTGACGGTTACTACGCTGGCACTGTCAGCCTCGGTTCGGGCTTATGGAGCAGAATCTGCGTTCATCAAGGAGCTGCAGCGACGATCAGACAGGTACACCCGAGCGTCCAGAACTTTCTACAACCTCAATAGGTCAGTTTGACTATCGCTTCGTTTCTCGTTCACAAGCCTGCTACTTACTTATGCTGAATCCGTTCAGATGGATTTCGTTCCATATGCAAACACTCGGTGCATTGTTCCTGACAGGCATTGCGGCTTACCTTGTCTACGTTCCGCGCCATGGGGATAAACAGGCGTCCTACACTGGCTTTTCCCTGAATATGGCCGGTATGAACTTGAGCTCTGGGATCAGGAACGGAATGCAGGCTGATTAACCCTTACAGCTGGATTCAGCTCGCTGATTCTCTGGTGGGTGAAAGCCTTGAATGAGTTCGAGATCCAAGGTCTGTGAATACCCATTTTGAGCGTGGCCGGGAGGCTGATATTCAATAGGTAACAGCGTGGAGCGTATAGCACAATATGTGGCCATTAAACAAGAGCCACAACCTACGGAAGGCGGTACTCCCCCTGCATATTGGCCCTCCAGCGGTGATCTTAGGGTGGATAAAGTGACAGCCCGATATTCCGTAGTGCGTTTTTCGATGACATGAGCACTATCTCGTCCCTGATACCGCATGCAGGATGGGCCTGCGGTACTGAAGGAGATTTCGTTCCATATCAAGTCTGGCGAGCGTATCGGCATTGGTGTGTGACTGATATTTACTACCGTATACGCATTGCTCATGAAAGTGTCGTCTTGTCTTCTGAAGTCGGGCGCACTGGAAGCGGGAAGAGTTCCTTAACACTGTCACTCCTGCGATGCATAGTGACCGAAGGAGATATATATTACGACGGCCTTTCGACTAGCTCCGTCAATCTGGACGCCCTTCGATCCAACATCACTATCATTCCACAAGTGGTATAGCAATTTCTCTATTGTTCCCCGCGCCAGTCATCGTCTAATATCCTCCCTCCTCACAGCCCGAGCTCTTGCGGGGAACACTGAGAGAGAACCTTGATCCCTTCGGTGAGCACAGTGACGCTAGATTGAACTCGGCCTTGCGCGCTTCTGGGTTCTGCTCTCTTCATGCCCATGAACGAGAAAGGCATTTTGGTTTGGATACACATATATCCGGTGCAGGAGCCAACTTGTCAATCGGCCAAAGGCAGATTCTCGCTCTCGCTCGTGCCTTCTTGAGAGGTAGCAAGCTGTTCATTCTGGATGAGGGTAAGAAGATACGGCTGTATTCTCGGATTCAAGCGGCTGATAATACCTTTATGACCAGCTACATCCGCCATTGGTGGGTATTGTGACTATGCGTTCAACAACACCAAGGACTGACGCGAATGATTAAGACTACGAGACCGACAATGTGATCCAGAAGTCACTTCGAACGGAGTTGCCAAAAGATGTCACCGTTATCATAGTCGCTCATCGCCTCCAGACTGTTATGGATGCTGATAGGATCGTAAGTCGCGTCATCCTACCCTGCCAAACGACCAATGTTAAGGAGATTACACGTCAAACCCCCTTCAGATGGTCTTGGATGCGGGCCGTGTCGTATGTCTTCACACAGCTAACGCATGCGTACTGACCCCTGAACATTTCGAATCCGCAGGCCGAGTTCGATGCCCCTTCAACGCTCCTGCGGACGAAAGGTAGCAAGTTCCGCGCCATGGTGGATGGAAGTGGAGAAAGTGCTGAACTCCATGCTATCGCCGAGAGCAAGCACTAGTCTGGGATACCTCTTTTTTGAGCTGTGCTTGGAATTTTCTTATCTCTTCCCTTCCTTTTCTCATGAAGATGGATATAATGTCTGATATGCGTCGATCTTCGGGACTTACCCCCTTCGGGCCTGCTTTCCTCTCAACCTGAGTTGTTTCCGACTTTGAAAGCATCGACCAGACTGCCCACCATGGGATCCAAATTCTCACTATAGTGCTCTATCATGCAGGTCTAGTACTTATTTTTGTACTAGATACAAACCTCGGGTCAGCAGGACCGGTCTCGTGAGCATCTCCAGCGTTGATGTATGGATTGCATTGGCCTCATTCGCGAACTGGCGTATAAGTATATGCTTTATTCCTAGTAAGCGTATTCAGTTCTTTTTCCTCCTTCTTTATATGACTGACTCGTTCATAGTGAAATTATCCATACCGACATGTGCCGGAGATGTGGCAGCTCGTGCACTCATATTACGCGATGCGCACTACTATTTTATTCGCAGCCCGAGGGTATTATCGACCGTACAGTCTATGGCTTCGGTTAACGGCATCCCGTTCTATCCCCAACCCGCAGGACACCCATGTGGACGACCTCCTTTCAAGAGTAGAGTTCGTATTACGGCTGCAGTCACTCAAGCTGGGATACTCTGGCGTATTTATGGATGTCATACTCCGACGAACTGCCCTCTTGTATAAATCGTCAGGTACTGGATGTCAAGCGAGTGCATCTCGTCGACGTGTGTTCCTCCGTACGGCTAATTTGCATCAATGCTGTCCACCAGCCTGATCTCGAGGCTCATACTTTCGTGTATATGCTCTTTTCCCTTCGCCGGACTAGGCGTTTCTGCCAGATCGCCTTTCACTCATTCTGTTGAGCGCAGAGATCAATGCACGCTCAGTCAGAATTGGCCCACAGGACCAGGCAATATCGTGCAGCCACAGGCCCCTTCTGACGAGCTTGCGGCTATGCTGGCAGAGATTGATCAAAACAGAATCCAGGCTATAATATCGAAGTTGGTGTCTTTTGGGACAAGACATACGGCGTCCAATCAAGTAAGTTTGTAATCATTCGCGGACTTCAGAGAAGATCAGCGCTGCTAATCAGTATGGTCTGCCATTTCTTTTTGTTGTAGACGGACCCATCGAGAGGAATAGGAGCTGCGAGGGACTGGATCGCAGCGCAAATGGAGGGCTTTGCTCAAGCCAGTGGAGGAAGGTCTGTTCGCTTCAGCATCGTTGGAAATCCATGTTTTGACTGTGACATAGGTTGAACGTGACGGTGCAGTCCTTCATCCAGCCTGCCGTACCAGGCGAGCTCGCCAACGATACCAGGATCAGCAACATTATCGCCAGGCTCGAAGGAACGACTGAGCCCAACCGTGTCTAGTAAGCCGATACTACGTCCCATTTTCCTTATGGCACTGAGTTATGCAATGTCTTCCCAGTGTCGTTTCCGGACACTATGACTCCCGCAACACAGACATCCTCAATAATATCGATGACGCTCCAGGTGCCGACGACGATGCGTCCGGTGTGGCCGTCTCCATGGAGCTCGCCCGGATATTCTCTGAGCATAACGTCACCACTCCCGCAACCATGCTATTAGTTGCAGTCGCTGGCGAAGAGCAAGGTCTCTTCGGATCCACCTTCCTAGCTCAGTCGCTCTTCAACTCGTCTGCCGATGTTCAGGCCGCATTCACCAACGATATTGTCGGAGCAAGTACTGCAGACGATGGGACGAGTGATCCAAATGATATTAGGTTGTTTGTGCAGGGGATGCCGTCGACAGATAGCGCCGCTATGGCGGCCCAGAGGATCAGCATTGGTGGCGAGAACGACAGTCCGACTAGGCAGATTGGTAGGTTCGTGAGCGAGGTGGCGAGTAACAATGCTACGAACATGACGGGTGAGCGAAGCTCCTAGAAGCTTAATTCCTCCGTGGCGGCTGACATACCGTTGCAGTGCAAGTCGTGTATCGCGCGGATCGGTTTCTTCGTGGTGGAGACCATGAGCCCTTCTTGAAGCTCGGATTCCCTGGTGCTCGATTTACAGGTAGTCTTCACCGGACTTTATCTCGCTTATTGAAGCGCGGCTAACAACCCTCATCCCATTATCAAGAGCCGCACGAGAATTTCGCCCACCAACACCAAGATGTTCGCGCCGTCGACAACGTCCAATTCGGTGACCTCCTTGAATTCGTCGACATCCCCTTCACCCAACGCGTCGCCCGTGTCAACATGGCCACCATATTCTCCCTCGCCTCTGCACCAGGCACACCCAAAAACGTAACCATAGACACCTCAGTCCTCACCAACAACTCTACTCTCCGCTGGGATTTCGATTCCGCCGCTGCAGCTTTGAGTGGAACGGGAGGAGTTGGTGGATTAGCGGGATATGAGATTGTCTGGAGGGCGACGGACGAGCCTTTCTGGAGCCATGTGATAGATGTCGGGTTGGTGAGCGAGGCTACGGTGCTGCAAAGTAAGGATAATGTGGTGTTTGGGGTGAGGGCTGTCGGAGAGAATGGAATGAGGAGTCCGGCGACGTTCCCCTTCCCTTCGACGTGAATCCACAACAGGGACGCGGAGCCCTCTCTTCATGTTAGTTTCTTTTGGCTTCTTCAAATCACGTGGGGTTTGATGTGCGGCAGATGTGGTCATGTAGGAGTAATCGAAGTGAAAGGTACTATATTGATGAGCATCATGGATGTGGCGCGCCACATTGAAGGCAAAGGGGAAGTATCGAATTTAATTTAGAGCATGGAGCTTGGACAGCTTGACAATCTATGGGGTGAGTTGAAGCGTACAGTGAAGTCTGATATACAAAAGGGAATTAGGATGGATGAAGAGTAGGGAAGTGAGCATGGGGAAATGTGTGATAATGATACGAATGTAGTACATATGAAGCAGTCAGGTCATTCTGGAGCAACTGTGGTAGGATGGGGTAGGATGGAGATTATGATGGAGGCAAAGTAATAAAGGGAAGTTTAGAACCATATCTGAAACGAATAAGAAACTTTATGCGCACCGACCAGCATGTACATGCGCAAAAAGTGAAAGAGAAATCGAATGATGGACACGGTAGGCGCCTAGAGCGATAACGTCGCCTTCATATCCTGTATTACCGCACAGATCGTCGTCAGCTCTCGCCATTTATGGCAGGACGGTCGTGGAGAACTCACCAACTTGATCATACTACTCAGCTATAACATACCCAAGAACGATTCAGTTCGTCAATGAACCAGCAAAGAGGAGGGGAAAGGGACATACCACCGGCGCCTGGAACACATTCATCTCCCCATCAATTTCCGGCTCTTCCTCTGGTTCCGCCACCAGACTGTCAGCGAGGGGCAAGCTTGATGTCGACGACCCGACCGAATCAGAGCCCAGATGCTTCGCCGAATTAGGCGGAGTAGGCAGGCCAGCGGCGACTGAACGTGCAGAGGACGCTGAAGCGTGCGAGCTGCGCGATTTCTTGGCGTCGCGGGTCCATTTGTGGAGTGCGCGGGCTGTCTTGTGAAGTTCGAGGCTGGTTGGGTTCGAGCGGAGGTGTGAGTGATGAGAAGGGAGGGGATGTGTGAGACGAAGGACGTACTTGATGTGGAGCATTAGGTCGTGATAGGTTGGGTTTGGATGATCTCCTATCATCGTAGCGTGATATGAACACCTTTATAACACTGAAGATGAGAGGACAGACGTACGCAGGTATTCACATAATAACTATAAGAGAATACATACAGAAGGAACAATACGATCAGCATCAGGACAGACGAAAACGACGAAAGAAGACGACGCACGGTGATCATACTCCCGTCCGTAGACTCCCAAGCTCTCTGTAGGTCCGAGCAACTTGACAACGAGATCTATAGCCACCACCAACAAAGCATTTCATCAGTTGTAGTCCTCACCTGGCACGAAAGAGTGGAGTACATACAACATACGCCACAGTCATACTCGTCAGGCACCGCCAAGGCCCGACGAGATACGCCACTGTGGGCGGTGCCTGCCCACAGTGGCGTATCTCGTCGCCGCGTGTTCCAGACTTACTACAAACAGTGTCTAAACGGAGCGGCGAAAACAAATCCCCAAAATTGTCCGCCCGAAAGCCACGAAAATGTTGAAATATGTAGATTCTGTAATAAATATTATTTGTCACCCCTTTCCATCCCACTGCCATGAACGACGTCGAGCTCGATGACCCCGACCTCGCCCACAACGTTCCGGCCTATGTACTGGATAGATTTCGTGAATGGGTAATTTTCTGCGGTCAATTCTCGTCTCAACCTCACTCTGATGCCTCCTTTT